>NW_028133060.1:0-260310 GCF_964374135.1 Grampus griseus
TGTCATTTATAACTCTGCAGGTTTGTGAATTACAGTGCCCCTGAGCTCCTTTCTTCAACTCGCTTTCTTGTGAGCTGGCCGCAACACCACAGGATGGCTTCAGGCCCTAATCTTGTTCCGGCACGGCACGCTGAGCCTTTGGTTAATTCCTCTTCCTGGTGGGAAATGAGAGATAAATTTGCCCGTCCAGACACCTCCAGCTAGTCTCTCATTGGTTCTCACTATTCCTGTTCATCTTCCGCAGAAATTGCAAACTAGGCCAAACAGGAGGTTAAAGGGACTGACTCTCCAAGTCGGGAGAGTGTTAGTAAAGCGTCTGGAATGTTGCACCCGAGTACCAGGGTACGAAAACTGAGACATATTTGAACACGTCTCCCGATCACATGGTTGATCATACTCTAGGTTCCACATGCATGTTTTAGCTGAAGGAAGAATACCTTAAACCTGGGTAGTTGATACCTGTGGAATGGGTACCATGCAATATGACTTCAAAGGGTCTTCATTTGCTCACCGAACCTCTCCAATCCTATCACTGCTGCGTTTATGCCCCTGTAAACATGCTTGATTCTCTTTCGGAGACATAGCAATCCATAGGTTTTAAGATACTTACTAGTCAGGTACATTCTTAGGCGTTTAATATGCGGTGTTGAGTCCATTTCGTTGAGCAAGGAGTAGCTCTTGTCTATTCCATATTTGGCTTAAGGAACATTATCTGTGCTCATTTCAATCTCTGGTTTTATGCAGCACCCCAACTCACCTTTCCCCTTAAGCAAGCATAAGTTGGTTTTCTAAATTTGAGACCCTGTTCTGTTTTGGAATTCAGTTCCTGTGTAGCCAAGTTTACATTCCATGTATTAGTGATATCTTATGATGTTTCTTTTTCTGTGTGACTTATTTCAGTTAGAATCATCGTACCTGAATCCACTCATTATGCTGCTACGGGCCTGATGACATAGATTTCATTGCTGAGTGATACTGCATTGTACGTAAGTACCACAAGTTCTTTATCCATTTTTCACTTTCTGTGATATTGAACTTGTACGGTAAACGAGGTTCTTGTAAACAGAGGCATCCCAAACTTTGGCGTGGCTGTGTCTTTTTGATTTTAATTTCCCTAAGCTATAGGACCATAAGTGGAAGTGCCCTAGGCTCTGTTGCTTTGTTTTTTAGATGTTTCAGGAAACACCATACACTTCTCCCGAGTGTCTGTTGGCAATTTACATCCCGCCCATCAGCATAACAAGGCTCCCAGTTCTCCATGGCCTGTCCTGCCTTTCTGGATTTTACACTTTTTTCAGATGGCCTTTTTGACCGGGGGGAAGTGAGACTTCATTGTAGTGCAGATTTCCTTTGCAAGCTTGCTTGCTTGGCCAAAAAGGGCGTATGCGTTTTTTCCTGAATATATTCAGGAAAAAACGCATACGCCCTTTTTGGCCAAGTGCATCATTGTGGACGTTCTGCCTCTTTTCCTATGCTTTCAATGCAATTCCAGTCTACCTCCTGAAATCGGTTTCCTGCAATTCTGCTCCGCTTTCAAGTCCTCTTGGCAGCCTTACTTCAGTATATTTTTGGACGATAGCTGTCATTTATAACTCTGCAGGTTTGTGAATTACAGTGCCCCTGAGCTCCTTTCTTCAACTCGCTTTCTTGTGAGCTGGCCGCAACACCGCAGGATGGCTTCAGGCCCTAATCTGGTTCCGGCACGGCACGCTGAGCCTTTGGTTATTTCCTCTTCTTGGTGGGAAATGAGAGTTAAATTTGCCCGTCCAGACACCTCCAGCTAGTCTCTCACTGGTTCTCGCTATTCCTGTTCATCTTCCGCAGAAAATGCAAACTGGGCCAAACAGGAGTTTAAAGGCGCTGACTCTCCAAGTGGGGAGAGTGTTAGTAAAGCGTCTGGAATGTTGCACCCGAGTACCAGGGGAGGAAAACTGAGACATATTTGAACACGTCTCCCGTTCACACGGTTGATCATACTCTGGGTTCCACATGCATATTTTAGCTGAAGGAAGAATACCTTAAACCTGGAGAGTTGAGACCCGTGTAATGGGTACCATGCAATATGACTTCAAAGGGTCTTCATTTGTTCACCGAACCTCTCCAATCCTATCACTGCTGCGTTTATGCCCCTGTACACATGCTTGATTCTCTTTTGGAGACATAGCAATCCATAGGTTTTAAGATAATTACTAGTCAGGTACATTCTTAGGCGTTTAATATGGGGTGTTGAGTCCATTTCGTTGAGCAAGGAGTAGCTCTTGTCTATTCCATATTTGGCTTAAGGAACTTTATCTGTGCTCATTTCAATCTCTGGTTTTATGCAGCACCCCAACTCACCTTTCCCCTTAAGCAAGCATAAGTTGGTTTTCTAAATTTGAGACCCTGTCCTGTTTTGGAATTCAGTTCCTGTGTAGCCAAGTTTACATTCCGTGTATTAGTGATATCTTATGATGTTTCTATTTCTGTGTGACTTATTTCAGTTAGAATCATCATACCTGAATCCACTCATTGTGCTGCTACGGGCCTGATGACATAGATTTCATTGCTGAGTGATACTGCATTGTACGTAAGTACCACAAGTTCTTTATCCATTTTTCACTTTCTGTGATATTGAACTTGTACGGTAAACGAGGTTCTTGTAAACAGAGGCGTCCCAAACTTTGGGGTGGCTGTGTCTTTTTGATTTTAATTTCCCTAAGCTATAGGACCATAAGTGGAAGTGCCCTAGGCTCTGTTGCTTTGTTTTTTAGATGTTTCAGGAAACACCATACACTTCTCCCAAGTGTCTGTTGGCAATTTACTTCCCGCCCATCAGCATAACAAGGCTCCCAGTTCTCCATGGCCTGTCCTGCCTTTCTGGAATTTATACTTTTTTCAGATGGCCCTTTTCACCGGGGGGAAGTGAGACTTCATTGTAGTGCAGATTTCCTTTGCAAGCTTGCTTGCTTGGCCAAAAAGGGCGTATGCGTTTTTTCCTGAATATATTCAGGAAAAAACGCATACGCCCTTTTTGGCCAAGTGCATCATTGTGGACGTTCTGCCTCTTTTCCTATGCTTTCAATGCAATTCCAGTCTACCTCCTGAAATCGGTTTCCTGCAATTCTGCCCCGCTTTCAAGTCCTCTTGGCAGCCTTACTTCAGTATATTTTTGGACGATAGCTGTCATTTATAACTCTGCAGGTTTGTGAATTACAGTGCCCCTGAGCTCCTTTCTTCAACTCGCTTTCTTGTGAGCTGGCCGCAACACCGCAGGATGGCTTCAGGCCCTAATCTGGTTCCGGCACGGCACGCTGAGCCTTTGGTTATTTCCTCTTCTTGGTGGGAAATGAGAGTTAAATTTGCCCGTCCAGACACCTCCAGCTAGTCTCTCACTGGTTCTCGCTATTCCTGTTCATCTTCCGCAGAAAATGCAAACTGGGCCAAACAGGAGGTTAAAGGCGCTGACTCTCCAAGTGGGGAGAGTGTTAGTAAAGCGTCTGGAATGTTGCACCCGAGTACCAGGGGAGGAAAACTGAGACATATTTGAACACGTCTCCCGTTCACACGGTTGATCATACTCTGGGTTCCACATGCATATTTTAGCTGAAGGAAGAATACCTTAAACCTGGAGAGTTGAGACCCGTGTAATGGGTACCATGCAATATGACTTCAAAGGGTCTTCATTTGTTCACCGAACCTCTCCAATCCTATCACTGCTGCGTTTATGCCCCTGTACACATGCTTGATTCTCTTTTGGAGACATAGCAATCCATAGGTTTTAAGATAATTACTAGTCAGGTACATTCTTAGGCGTTTAATATGGGGTGTTGAGTCCATTTCGTTGAGCAAGGAGTAGCTCTTGTCTATTCCATATTTGGCTTAAGGAACTTTATCTGTGCTCATTTCAATCTCTGGTTTTATGCAGCACCCCAACTCACCTTTCCCCTTAAGCAAGCATAAGTTGGTTTTCTAAATTTGAGACCCTGTCCTGTTTTGGAATTCAGTTCCTGTGTAGCCAAGTTTACATTCCGTGTATTAGTGATATCTTATGATGTTTCTATTTCTGTGTGACTTATTTCAGTTAGAATCATCGTACCTGAATCCACTCATTGTGCTGCTACGGGCCTGATGACATAGATTTCATTGCTGAGTGATACTGCATTGTACGTAAGTACCACAAGTTCTTTATCCATTTTTCACTTTCTGTGATATTGAACTTGTACGGTAAACGAGGTTCTTGTAAACAGAGGCGTCCCAAACTTTGGGGTGGCTGTGTCTTTTTGATTTTAATTTCCCTAAGCTATAGGACCATAAGTGGAAGTGCCCTAGGCTCTGTTGCTTTGTTTTTTAGATGTTTCAGGAAACACCATACACTTCTCCCAAGTGTCTGTTGGCAATTTACATCCCGCCCATCAGCATAACAAGGCTCCCAGTTCTCCATGGCCTGTCCTGCCTTTCTGGATTTTACACTTTTTTCAGATGGCCCTTTTGACCGGGGGGAAGTGAGACTTCATTGTAGTGCAGATTTCCTTTGCAAGCTTGCTTGGTTGGCCAAAAAGTGCGTATGCGTTTTTTCCCGAATATATTCAGGAAAAAACGCATACGCCCTTTTTGGCCAAGTGCATCATTGTGGACGTTCTGCCTCTTTTCCTATGCTTTCAATGCAATTCCAGTCTACCTCCTGAAATCGGTTTCCTGCAATTCTGCCGCACTTTCAAGTCCTCTTGGCAGCCTTACTTCAGTATATTTTTGGACGATAGCTGTCATTTATAACTCTGCAGGTTTGTGAATTACAGTGCCCCTGAGCTCCTTTCTTCAACTCGCTTTCTTGTGAGCTGGCCGCAACACCGCAGGATAGCTTCAGCCCCTAATCTTGTTCCGGCACGGCACGCTGAGCCTTTGGTTATTTCCTCTTCCTGGTGGGAAATGAGAGTTAAATTTGCCCGTCAAGACACCTCCAGCTAGTCTCTCATTGGTTCTCGCTATTCCTGTTCATCTTCCGCAGAAATTGCAAACTGGGCCAAACAGGAGGTTAAAGGCGCTGACTCTCCAAGTGGGGAGAGTGTTAGTAAAGCGTCTGGAATGTTGCACCCGAGTACCAGGGGAGGAAAACTGAGACATATTTGAACACGTCTCCCGTTCACACGGTTGATCATACTCTGGGTTCCACATGCATGTTTTAGCTGAAGGAAGAATACCTTAAACCTGGAGAGTTGAGACCCGTGTAATGGGTACCATGCAATATGACTTCAAAGGGTCTTCATTTGCTCACCGAACCTCTCCAATCCTATCACTGCTGCGTTTATGCCCCTGTACACATGCTTGATTCTCTTTCGGAGACATAGCAATCCATAGGTTTTAAGATACTTACTAGTCAGGTACATTCTTAGGCGTTTAATATGCGGTGTTGAGTCCATTTCGTTGAGCAAGGAGTAGCTCTTGTCTATTCCATATTTGGCTTAAGGAACTTTATCTGTGTTCATTTCAATCTCTGGTTTTATGCAGCACCCCAACTCACCTTTACCCTTAAGCAAGCATAAGTTGGTGTTCTAAATTTGAGACCCTGTTCTGTTCTGTAATTCAGTTTGTGTGTAGCCAAGTTTACATTCCGTGTATTAGTGATATCTTATGATGTTTCTTTTTCTGTGTGACTTATTTCAGTTAGAATCATCATACCTGAATCCACTCATTGTGCTGCTAAGTGCCTGATGACATAGATTTCATTGCTGAGTGATATTGCTTTGTAAGTAAATACCACAACTTCTTTATCCATTTTTCACTTTCTGCGATGTTGAACTTGTACTGTAAACGAGGTTCTTGTAAACAGAGCCGTTGCAAACTTTGGGGTGGCTGTGTCTTTTTGATTTTAATTTTCCTAAGCTATAGGACCATAAGTGGAAGTGCCCTAGGCTCTGTTGCTTTGTTTTTTAGATGTTTCAGGAAACACCATACAGTTCTCCCGAGTGTCTGTTGGCAAGTTACATCCCGCCCATCAGCATAACAAGGCTCCCAGTTCTCCATGGCCTGTCCTGCCTTTCTGGATTTTACACTTTTTTCAGATGGCCCTTTTGACTGGGGGGAAGTGAGACTTCATTGTAGTGCAGATTTCCTTTGCAAGCTTGCTTGGTTGGCCATAAAGGGCGTATGCGTTTTTTCCTGAATATATTCAGGAAAAAACGCATACGCCCTTTTTGGCCAAGTGCATCATTGTGGACGTTCTGCCTCTTTTCCTATGCTTTCAATGCAATTCCAGTCTACCTCCTGAAATCGGTTTCCTGCAATTCTGCCGCGCTTTCAAGTCCTCTTGGCAGCCTTACTTCAGTATATTTTTGGACAATAGCTGTCATTTATAACTCTGCAGGTTTGTGAATTACAGTGCCCCTGAGCTCCTTTCTTCAACTCGCTTTCTTGTGAGCTGGCCGCAACACTACAGGATGGCTTCAGGCCCTAATCTGGTTCCGGCATGGCACGCTGAGCCTTTGGTTAATTCCTCTACCTGGTGGGAAATGAGAAATAAATTTGCCCGTCCAGACACCTCCAGCTAGTCTCTCATTGGTTCTCGCTATTCCTGTTCATCTTCCGCAGAAATTGCAAACTAGGCCATACAGGAGGTTAAAGGGACTGACTCTCCAAGTCGGGAGAGTGCTAGTAAAGCGTCTGGAATGTTGCAACCGAGTACCAGGGTATGAAAACTGAGACATATTTGAACACGTCTCCCGATCACATGGTTGATCATACTCTAGGTTCCACATGCATGTTTTAGCTGAAGGAAGAATACCTTAAACCTGGGTAGTTGAAACCTTTGGAATGGGTACCATGCAATATGACTTCAAAGGGTCTTCATTTGCTCACCGAACCTCTCCAATCCTATCACTGCTGCGTTTATGCCCCTGTACACATGCTTGATTCTCTTTCGGAGACATAGCAATCCATAGGTTTTAAGATACTTACTAGTCAGGTACATTCTTAGGCGTTTAATATGTGGTGTTGAGTCCATTTCGTTGAGCAAGGAGTACCTCTTGTCTATTCCATATTTGGCTTAAGGAACTTTATCTGTTCTCATTTCAATCTCTGGTTTTATGCAGCACCCCAACTCACCTTTCCGCTTAAGCAAGCATAAGTTGGTTTTCTAAATTTGAGACCCTGTTCTGTTCTGTAATTCAGTTCCTGTGTAGCCAAGTTTACATTCCATGTATTACTGATATCTTATGATGTTTCTTTTTCTGTGTGACTTATTTCAGTTAGAATCATCGTACCTGAATCCACTCATTATGCTGCTAAGGGCCTGATGACATAGATTTCTTTACTGAGTGATATTGCTTTGTAAGTAAATACCACAACTTCTTTATCCATTTTTCACTTTCTGCGATGTTGAACTTTTACTGTAAACGAGGTTCTTGTAAACAGAGGCGTCCCAAACTTTGGGGTGGCTGTGTCTTTTTGATTTTAATTTCCCTAAGCTATAGGACCATAAGTGGAAGTGCCCTAGGCTCTGTTGCTTTGTTTTTTAGATGTTTCAGGAAACACCATACACTTCTCCCGAGTGTCTGTTGGCAATTTACATCCCGCCCATCAGCATAACAAGGCTCCCAGTTCTCCATGGCCTGTCCTGCCTTTCTGGATTTTACACTTTTTTCAGATGGCCCTTTTGACCGGGGGGAAGTGAGACTTCATTGTAGTGCAGATTTCCTTTGCAAGCTTGCTTGGTTGGCCAAAAAGGGCGTATGCGTTTTTTCCTGAATATATTCAGGAAAAAACGCATACGCCCTTTTTGGCCAAGTGCATCATTGTGGACGTTCTGCCTCTTTTCCTATGCTTTCAATGCAATTCCAGTCTACCTCCTGAAATCGGTTTCCTGCAATTCTGCCCCGCTTTCAAGTCCTCTTGGCAGCCTTACTTCAGTATATTTTTGGACGATAGCTGTCATTTATAACTCTGCAGGTTTGTGAATTACAGTGCCCCTGAGCTCCTTTCTTCAACTCGCTTTCTTGTGAGCTGGCCGCAACACCGCAGGATGGCTTCAGGCCCTAATGTGGTTCTGGCACGGCACGCTGAGCCTTTGGTTATTTCCTCTTCCTGGTGGGAAATGAGAGTTAAATTTGCCCGTCCAGACACCTCCAGCTAGTCTCTCATTGGTTCTCGCTATTCCTGTTCATCTTCCGCAGAAATTGCAAACTGGGCCAAACAGGAGGTTAAAGGCGCTGACTCTCCAAGTGGGGAGAGTGTTAGTAAAGCGTCTGGAATGTTGCACCCGAGTACCAGGGGAGGAAAACTGAGACATATTTGAACACGTCTCCCGTTCACACGGTTGATCATACTCTGGGTTCCACATGCATGTTTTAGCTGAAGGAAGAATACCTTAAACCTTGAGAGTTGAGACCCGTGTAATGGGTACCATGCAATATGACTTCAAAGGGTCTTCATTTGCTCACCGAACCTCTCCAATCCTATCACTGCTGCGTTTATGCCCCTGTACACACGCTTGATTCTCCTTTGGAGACATAGCAATCCATAGGTTTTAAGATACTTACTAGTCAGGTACATTCTTAGGCGTTTAATATGCGGTGTTGAGTCCATTTCGTTGAGTAAGGAGTAGCTCTTGTCTATTCGATATTTGGCTTAAGGAACTTTATCTGTGCTCATTTCAATCTCTGGTTTTATGCAGCACCCCAACTCACCTTTCCCCTTAAGCAAGCATAAGTTGGTTTTCTAAATTTGAGACCCTGTTCTGTTTTGGAATTCAGTTCCTGTGTAGCGAAGTTTACATTCCGTGTATTAGTGATATCTTATGATGTTTCTTTTTCTGTGTGACTTATTTCAGTTAGAATCATCGTATCTGAATCCACTCATTATGCTGCTACGGGCCTGATGACATAGATTTCATTGCTGAGTGATACTGCATTGTACGTAAGTACCACAAGTTCTTTATCCATTTTTCACTTGCTGTGATATTGAACTTCTACGGTAAACGAGGTTCTTGTAAACAGAGGCGTCACAAATTTTGGGGTGGCTGTGTCTTTTTGATTTTAATTTCCCTAAGCTATAGGACCATAAGTGGAAGTGCCCTAGGCTCTGTTGCTTTGTTTTTTAGATGTTTCAGGAAACACCATACAATTCTCCGGAGTGTCTGTTGGCAATTTACATCCCGCCCATCAGCCTAACAAGGCTCCCAGTTCTCCATGGCCTGTCCTGCCTTTCTGGATTTTACAATTTTTTCAGATGGCCCTTTTGACCTGGGGGAAGTGAGACTTCATTGTAGTGCAGATTTCCTTTGCAAGCTTGCTTGGTTGGCCAAAAGGGGCGTATGCGTTTTTTCCTGAATATATTCAGGAAAAAACACATACGCCCTTTTTGGCCAAGTGCATCATTGTGGACGTTCTGCCTCTTTTCCTATGCTTTCAATGCAATTCCAGTCTACCTCCTGAAATCGGTTTCCTGCAATTTTGCCCCGCTTTCAAGTCCTCTTGGCAGCCTTACTTCAGTATATTTTTGGACGATAGCTGTCATTTATAACTCTGCAGGTTTGTGAATTACAGTGCCCCTGAGCTCCTTTCTTCAACTCGCTTTCTTGTGACATGGCCGCAACACCCCAGGATGGTTTCAGGCCCTAATCTGGTTCCGGCACGGCACGCTGAGCCTTTGGTTAATTCCTCTTCCTGGTGGGAAATGAGAGTTAAATTTGCCTGTCCAGACACCTCCAGCTAGTCTCTCATTGGTTCTCGCTATTCCTGTTCATCTTCCGCAGAAATTGCAAACTGGGCCAAACAGGAGGTTAAAGGGACTGACTCTCCAAGTCGGGAGAGTGTTAGTAAAGCGTCTGGAATGTTGCACCCGAGTACCAGGGGAGGAAAACTGAGACATATTTGAACACGTCTCCCGTTCACACGGTTGATCATACTCTGGGTTCCACATGCATGTTTTAGCTGAAGGAATAATACCTTAAACCTGGAGAGTTGAGACCCGTGTAATGGGTACCATGCAATATGACTTCAAAGGGTCTTCATTTGCTCACCGAACCTCTCCAATCCTATCACTGCTGCGTTTATGCCCCTGTAAACATGCTTGATTCTCTTTTGGAGACATAGCAATCCATAGGTTTTAAGATACTTACTAGTCAGGTACATTATTAGGCGTTTAATATGCGGTGTTGAGTCCATTTCATTGAGTAAGGAGTAGCTCTTGTCTATTCCATATTTGGCTTAAGGAACATTATCTGTGCTCATTTCAATCTCTGGTTTTATGCAGCACCCCAACTCACCTTTCCCCTTAAGCAAGCATAAGTTGGTTTTCTAAATTTGAGACCCTGTTCTGTTTTGGAATTCAGTTCCTGTGTAGCCAAGTTTACATTCCGTGTATTAGTGATATCTTATGATATTTCTTTTTCTGTGTGACTTATTTCAGTTAGAATCATCGTACCTGAATCCACTCATTATGGTGCTACGGGCCTGATGACATAGATTTCATTGCTGAGTGATACTGCATTGTACGTAAGTACCACAAGTTCTTTATCCATTTTTCACTTTCTGTGATATTGAACTTGTACAGTAAACGAGGTTCTTGTAAACAGAGGCATCGCAAACTTTGGGGTGGCTGTGTCTTTTTGATTTTAATTTCCCTAAGCTATAGGACCATAAGTGGAAGTGCCCTAGGCTCTGTTGCTTTGTTTTTTAGATGTTTCAGGAAACACCATACACTTCTCCCGAGTGTCTGTTGGCAATTTACATCCCGCCCATCAGCATAACAAGGCTCCCAGTTCTCCATGGCCTGTCCTGCCTTTCTGGATTTTACAATTTTTTCAGATGGCCCTTTTGACCGGGGGGAAGTGAGACTTCATTGTAGTGCAGATTTCCTTTGCAAGCTTGCTTGGTTGGCCAAAAAGGGCGTATGCGTTTTTTCCTGAATATATTCAGGAAAAAACGCATACGCCCTTTTTGGCCAAGTGCATCATTGTGGACGTTCTGCCTCTTTTCCTATGCTTTCAATGCAATTCCAGTCTACCTCCTGAAATCGGTTTCCTGCAATTCTGCCGCGCTTTCAAGTCCTCTTGGCAGCCTTACTTCAGTATATTTTAGGACGATAGCTGTCATTTATAACTCTGCAAGTTTGTGAATTACAGTGCCCCTGAGCTCCTTTCTTCAATTCACTTTCTTTTGAGCTGGCCGCAACACCGCAGGATAGCTTCAGGCCCTAATCTTGTTCCGGCACAGCACGCTGAGCCTTTGGTTATTTCCTCTTCCTGGTGGGTAATGAGAGTTAAATTTGCCCGTCAAGACACCTCCAGCTAGTCTCTCATTGGTTCTCGCTATTCCTGTTCATCTTCCGCAGAAATTGCAAACTGGGCCAAACAGGAGGTTAAAGGCGCTGACTCTCCAAGTGGGGAGAGTGTTAGTAAAGCGTCTGGAATGTTGCACCCGAGTACCAGGGGAGGAAAACTGAGACATATTTGTACACGTCTCCCGTTCACACGGTTGATCATACTCTGGGTTCCACATGCATGTTTTAGCTGAAGGAAGAATACCTTAAACCTGGAGAGTTGAGACCCGTGTAATGGGTACCATGCAATATGACTTCAAAGGGTCTTCATTTGCTCACCGAACCTCTCCAATCCTATCACTGCTGCGTTTATGCCCCTGTACACACAGTTGATTCTCTTTTGGAGACATAGCAATCCATAGGTTTTAAGATACTTACTAGTCAGGTACATTCTTAGGCATTTAATATGGGGTGTTGAGTCCATTTCGTTGAGTAAGGAGTAGCTCTTGTCTATTCCATATTTGGCTTAAGGAACTTTATCTGTGCTCATTTCAATCTCTGGTTTTATGCAGCACCCCAACTTACCTTTCCCCTTAAGCAAGCATAAGTTGGTTTTCTAAATTTGAGACCCTGTTCTGTTTTGGAATTCAGTTCCTGTGTAGCCAAGTTTACATTCCGTGTATTAGTGATATCTTATGATGTTTCTTTTTCTGTGTGACTTATTTCAGTTAGAATCATCGTACCTGAATCCACTCATTATGCTGCTATGGGCCTGATGACATAGATTTCATTGCTGAGTGATACTGCATTGTACGTAAGTACCACAAGTTCTTTATCCATTTTTCACTTTCTGTGATTTTGAACTTGTACGGTAAACGAGGTTCTTGTAAACAGAGGCGTCCCAAACTTTGGGGTGGCTGTGTCTTTTTGATTTTAATTTCCCTAAGCTATAGGACCATAAGTGGAAGTGCCCTAGGCTCTGTTGCTTTGTTTTTTAGATGTTTCAGGAAACACCATACACTTCTCCTGAGTGTCTGTTGGCAATTTACATCCCGCCCATCAGCATAACAAGGCTCCCAGTTCTCCATGGCCTGTCCTGCGTTTCTGGATTTTACACTTTTTTCAGATGGTCCTTTTGACCGGGAGGAAGTGAGACTTCATTGTAGTGCAGATTTCCTTTGCAAGATTGCTTGGTTGGCCAAAAAGGGCGTATACGTTTTTTCCTGAATATATTCAGGAAAAAACGCGTACGCCCTTTTTGGCCAAGTGCATCATTGTGGACGTTCTGCCTCTTTTCCTATGCTTTCAATGCAATTCCAGTCTACCTCCTGAAATCGATTTCCTGCAATTCTGCCGCGCTTCCAAGTCCTCTTGGCAGCGTTACTTCAGTATATTTTTGGACGATAGCTGTCATTTATAACTCTGCAGGTTTGTGAATTACAGTGCCCCTGAGCTCCTTTCTTCAACTCGCTTTCTTTTGAGCTGGCCGCAACACCACAGGATGGCTTCAGGCCCTAATGTGCTTCTGGCACGGCACGCTGAGCCTTTGGTTATTTCCTCTTCCTGGTGGGAAATGAGAGTTAAATTTGCCCGTCCAGACACCTCCAGCTAGTCTCTCATTGGTTCTCGCTATTCCTGTTCATCTTCCACAGAAATTGCAAACTGGGCCAAACAGGAGGTTAAAGGCGCTGACTCTCCAAGTGGGCAGAGTGTTAGTAAAGCGTCTGGAATGTTGCACCCGAGTACCAGGGTACGAATACTGAGACATATTTGAACACGTCTCCCGTTCACACGGCTGATCATACTCTGGGTTCCACATGCATGTTTTAGCTGAAGGAAGAATACCTTAAACCTGGAGAGTTGAGACCCGTGTAATGGGTACCATGCAATATGACTTCAAAGGGTCTTCATTTGCTCACCGAACCTCTCCAATCCTATCACTGCTGCGTTTATGCCCCTGTACACACGCTTGATTCTCTTTTGGAGACATAGCAATCCATAGGTTTTAAGATACTTACTAGTCAGGTACATTCTTAGGCTTTTAATATGGTGTGTTGAGTCCATTTCGTTGAGTAAGGAGTAGCTCTTGTCTATTCCATATTTGGCTTAAGGAACTTTATCTGTGCTCATTTCAATCTCTGGTTTTATGCAGCACCCCAACTCACCTTTCCCCTTAAGCAAGCATAAGTTGGTTTTCTAAATATGAGACCCTGTTCTGTTTTGGAATTCAGTTCCTATGTAGCCAAGTCTACATTCCGTGTATTAGTGATATCTTATGATGTTTCTTTTTCTGTGTGACTTATTTCAGTTAGAATCATCGTACCTGAATCCACTCATTATGCTGCTATGGGCCTGATGACATAGATTTCATTGCTGAGTGATACTGCATTGTACGTAAGTACCACAAGTTCTTTATCCATTTTTCACTTTCTGTGATATTGAACTTGTACGGTAAACGAGGTTCTTGTAAACAGAGGCGTTCCAAACATTGGGGTGGCTGTGTCTTTTTGATTTTAATTTCCCTAAGCTATAGGACCATAAGTGGAAGTGCCCTAGGCTCTGTTGCTTTGTTTTTTAGATGTTTCAGGAAACACCATACACTTCTCCCGAGTGTCTGTTGGCAATTGACATCCCGCCCATCAGCATAACAAGGCTCCCAGTTCTCCATGGCCTGTCCTGCCTTTCTGGATTTTACACTTTATTCAGATGGCCCTTTTGACTGGGGGGAAGTGAGACTTCATTGTAGTGCAGGTTTCCTTTGCAAGCTTGCTTGTTTGTCCAAAAAGGGCGTATGCGTTTTTTCCTGAATATATTCAGGAAAAAACGCATACGCCCTTTTTGGCCAAGTGCATCATTGTGGACGTTCTGCCTCTTTTCCTATGCTTTCAATGCAATTCCAGTCTACCTCCTGAAATCGGTTTCCTGCAATTCTGCCCCGCTTTCAAGTCCTCTTGGCAGCCTTACTTCAGTATATTTTTGGACGATAGCTGTCATTTATAACTCTGCAGGTTTGTGAATTACAGTGCCCCTGAGCTCCTTTCTTCATCTCGCTTTCATTTGAGCTGGCCGCAACACCGCAGGATGGCTTCAGGCCTTAATGTGGTTCTGGCACGGCACGCTGAGCCTTTGGTTATTTCCTCTTCCTGGTGGGAAATGAGAGTTAAATTTGCCCGTCCAGACACCTCCAGCTAGTCTCTCATTGGTTCTCGCTATTCCTGTTCATCTTCCGCAGAAATTGCAAACTGGGCCAAACAGGAGGTTAAAGGGACTGACTCTCCAAGTCGGGAGAGTGTTAGTAAAGCGTCTGGAATGTTGCACCCGAGTACCAGGGTACGAAAACTGAGACATATTTGAACAGTCTCCCGATCACATGGTTGATAATACTCTAGGTTCCACATGCATGTTTTAGCTGAAGGAAGAATACCTTAAACCTGGAGAGTTGAGACCCGTGTAATGGGTACCATGCAATATGACTTCAAAGGGTCTTCATTTGCTCACCGAACCTCTCCAATCCTATCACTGCTGCGTTTATGCCCCTGTACACATGCTTGATTCACTTTCGGAGACATAGCAATCCATAGGTTTTAAGATACTTACTAGTCAGGTACATTCTTAGGCGTTTAATATGGGGTGTTGAGTCCATTTCGTTGAGCAAGGAGTAGCTCTTGTCTATTCCATATTTGGCTTAAGGAACTTTATCTGTGCTCATTTCAATCTGTGGTTTCATGCAGCACCCCAACTCACCTTTACCCTTAAGCAAGCATAAGTTGATTTTCTAAATATGAGACCCTGTTCTGTTTTGGAATTCAGTTCCTGTGTAGCCAAGTCTACATTCCGTGTATTAGTGATATCTTATGATGTTTCTTTTTCTGTGTGACTTATTTCAGTTAGAATCATCGTACCTGAATCCACTCATTATGCTGCTATGGGCCTGATGACATAGATTTCATTGCTGAGTGATACTGCATTGTACGTAAGTACCACAAGTTCTTTATCCATTTTTCACTTTCTGTGATATTGAACTTGTACGATAAACGAGGTTCTTGTAAACAGAGGCGTCCGAAACTTTGGGGTGGCTGTGTCTTTTTGATTTTAATTTCCCTAAGCTATAGGACCATAAGTGGGAGTGCCCTAGGCTCTGTTGCTTTGTTTTTTAGATGTTTCAGGAAACACCATACACTTCTCCAGAGTGTCTGTTGGCAATTTACATCCCGCCCATCAGCATAACAAGGCTCCCAGTTCTCCATGGCCTGTCCTGCCTTTCTGGATTTTACACTTTTTTCTGATGGCCCTTTTGACCTGGGGGAAGTGAGACTTCATTGTAGTGCAGATTTCCTTTGCAAGCTTGCTTGGTTGGCCAAAAAGGGCGTATGCGTTTTTTCCTGAATATATTCAGGAAAAAACGCATACGCCCTTTTTGGCCAAGTGCATCATTGTGGACGTTCTGCCTCTTTTCCTATGCTTTCAATGCAATTCCAGTCTACCTCCTGAAATCGGTTTCCTGCAATTCTGCCCCGCTTTCAAGTCCTCTTGGCAGCCTTACTTCAGTATATTTTTGGACGATAGCTGTCATTGATAACTCTGCAGGTTTGTGAATTACAGTGCCCCTGAGCTCCTTTCTTCAACTCGCTTTCTGTTGAGCTGGCCGCAACACCACTGGATGGCTTCAGGCCCTAATGTGGTTCTGGCACGGCACGCTGAGCCTTTGGTTATTTCCTCTTCCTGGTGGGAAATGAGAGTTAAATTTGCCCGTCCAGACACCTCCAGCTAGTCTCTCATTGGTTCTCGCTATTCCTGTTCATCTTCCGCAGAAATTGCAAACTGGGCCAAACAGGAGGTTAAAGGCGCTGACTCTCCAAGTGGGGAGAGTGTTAGTAAAGCGTCTGGAATGTTGCACCCGAGTACCAGGGTACGAAAACTGAGACATATTTGAACACGTCTCCCGATCACATGGTTGATCATACTCTAGGTTCCACATGCATGTTTTAGCTGAAGGAAGAATACCTTAAACCTGGGTAGTTGAAACCCGTGGAATGGGTACCATGCAATATGACTTCAAAGGGTCTTCATTTGCTCACCGAACCTCTCCAATCCTATCACTGCTGCGTTTATGCCCCTGTACACATGCTTGATTCTCTTTCGGAGACATAGCAATCCGTAGGTTTTAAGATACTTACTAGTCAGGTACATTCTTAGGCGTTTAATATGCGGTGTTGAGTCCATTTCGTTGCGCAAGGAGTAGCTCTTGTCTGTTCCATATTTGGCTTAAGGAACTTTATCTGTGTTCATTTCAATCTCTGGTTTCCTGCAGCACCCCAACTCACCTTTACCCTTAAGCAAGCATAAGTTGGTTTTCTAAATTTGAGACCCTGTTCTGTTCTGTAATTCAGTTCCTGTGTAGCCAAGTTTACATTCCGTGTATTACTGATATCTTATGATGTTTCTTTTTCTGTGTGACTTATTTCAGTTAGAATCATCATACCTGAATCCACTCATTGTGCTACTAAGGGCCTGATGACATAGATTTCATTGCTGAGTGATATTGCTTTGTAAGTAAATACCACAACTTCTTTATCCATTTTTCACTTTCTGCGATGTTGAACTTGTACTGTAAACGAGGTTCTTGTAAAGAGAGCCGTTCCAAACTTTAGGGTGGCTGTGTCTTTTTGATTTTAATTTCCCTAAGCTATAGGACCATAAGTGGAAGTGCCCTAGGCTCTGTTGCTTTGTTTTTTAGATGTTTCAGGAAACACCATACACTTCTCCCGAGTGTCTGTTGGCAATTTACATCCCGCCCATCAGCATAACAAGGCTCCCAGTTCTCCATGGCCTGTCCTGCCTTTCTGGATTTTACACTTTTTTCTGATGGTCCTTTTGACCGGGGGGAATTGAGACTTCATTGTAGTGCAGATTTCCTTTGCAAGCTTGCTTGGTTGGCCAAAAAGGGCGTATGCGTTTTTTCCTGAATATATTCAGGAAAAAACGCATACGCCCTTTTTGGCCAAGTGCATCATTGTGGACGTTCTGCCTCTTTTCCTATGCTTTCAATGCAATTCCAGTCTACCTCCTGAAATCGGTTTCCTGCAATTCTGCCCCGCTTTCAAGTCCTCTTGGCAGCCTTACTTCAGTATATTTTTGGACGATAGCTGTCATTTATAACTCTGCAGGTTTGTGAATTACAGTGCCCCTGAGCTCCTTTCTTCAACTCGCTTTCTTGTGAGCTGGCCGCAACACCACAGGATGGCTTCAGGCCCTAATGTGGTTCTGGCACGGCACGCTGAGCCTTTGGTTATTTCCTCTTCCTGGTGGGAAATGAGAGTTAAATTTGCCCGTCCAGACACCTCCAGCTAGTCTCTCATTGGTTCTCGCTATTCCTGTTCATCTTCGGCAGAAATTGCAAACTGGGCCAAACAGGAGGTTAAAGGCGCTGACTCTCCAAGTGGGGAGAGTGTTAGTAAAGCGTCTGGAATGTTGCACCCGAGTACCAGGGTACGAAAACTGAGACATATTTGAACACGTCTCCCGATCACATGGTGGATCATACTCTAGGTTCCACATGCATATTGTAGCTGAAGGAAGAATACCTTAAACCTGGAGAGTTGAGACCCGTGTAATGGGTACCATACAATATGTCTTCAAAGGGACTTCATTTGCTCACCGAACCTCTCCAATCCTATCACTGCTGCGTTTATGCCCCTGTAAACACGCTTGATTCTCTTTTGGAGACATAGCAATCCATAGGTTTTAAGATACTTAGTAGTCAGGTACATTCTTAGGCGTTTAATATGCGGTGTTGAGTCCATTTCATTGAGCAAGGAGTAGCTCTTGTCTATTCCATATTTGGCTTAAGGAACTTTATCTGTGCTCATTTCAATCTCTGGTTTTATGCAGCACCCCAACTCACATTTCCCCTTAAGCAAGCATAAGTTGGTTTTCTAAATTTGAGACCCTGTTCTGTTTTGGAATTTAGTTCCTGTGTAGTCAAGTTTACATTACGTGTATTAGTGATATCTTATGATGTTTCTTTTTCTGTGTGACTTATTTTAGTTAGAATCATCGTACCTGAATCCACTCATTATGCTGCTACGGGCCTGATGACATAGATTTCATTGCTGAGTGATACTGCATTGTACGTAAGTACCACATGTTCTTTATCCATTTTTCACTTTCTGTGATATTGAACTTGTATGGTAAACGAGGTTCTTGTAAACAGAGGCGTCCCAAACTTTGGGGTGGCTGTGTCTTTTTGATTTTAATTTCCCTAAGCTATAGGACCATAAGTGGAAGTGCCCTAGGCTCTGTTGCTTTGTTTTTTAGATGTTTCAGGAAACACCATACACTTCTCCCGAGTGTCTGTTGGCAATTTACATCCCGCCCATCAGCATAACAAGGCTCCCAGTTCTCCATGGCCTGTCCTGCCTTTCTGGATTTTACACTTTTTTCAGATGGCCCTTTTGACCGGTGGGAAGTGAGACTTCATTGTAGTGCAGATTTCCTTTGCAAGCTTGCTTGGTTGGCCAAAAAGTGCGTATGCGTTTTTTCCTGAATATATTCAGGAAAAAACGCATACGCCCTTTTTGGCCAGTGCATCATTGTGGACGCTCTGCCTCTTTTCCTATGCTTTCAATGCAATTCCAGTCTACCTCCTGAAATCGGTTTCCTGCAATTCTGCCCCGCTTTCAAGTCCTCTTGGCAGCCTTACTTCAGTATATTTTTGGACGATAGCTGTCATTTATAACACTGCAGGTTTGTGAATTACAGTGCCCCTGAGCTCCTTTCTTCAACTCGCTTTCTTGTGAGCTGGCCGCAACAACGCAGGATGGCTTCAGGCCCTAATCTGGTTCTGGCATGGCACGCTGAGCCTTTGGTTAATTCCTCTTCCTGGTGGGAAATGAGAGTTAAATTTGCCCGTCCAGACACCTACAGCTAGTCTCTCATTGGTTCTCGCTATTCCTGTTCATCTTCCGCAGAAATTGCAAACTGGGCCAAACAGGAGGTTAAAGGCGCTGACTCTCCAAGTGGGGAGAGTGTTAGTAAAGCGTCTGGAATGTTGCACCCGAGTACCAGGGGAGGAAAACTGAGACATATTTGAACACGTCTCCCATTCACACGGTTGATCATACTCTGGGTTCCACATGCATGTTTTAGCTGAAGGAAGAATACCTTAAACCTGGAGAGTTGAGACCCGTGGAATGGGTACCATGCAATATGACTTCAAAGGGACTTCATTTGCTCACCGAACCTCTCCAATCCTATCACTGCTGCGTTTATGCCCCTGTACACACGCTTGATTCTCTTTTGGAGACATAGCAATCCATAGGTTTTAAGATACTTACTAGTCAGGTACATTCTTAGGCATTTAATATGGGGTGTTGCGTCCATTTTGTTGAGCAAGGAGTAGCTCTTGTCTATTCCATATTTGGCTTAAGGAACTTTATCTCTGCTCATTTCAATCTCTGGTTTTATGCAGCACCCCAACTCACCTTTCCCCTTAAGCAAGCATAAGTTGGTTTTCTAAATTTGTGTCCCTGTTCTGTTCTGTAATTCAGTTCCTGTGTAGCCAAGTTTACATTCCGTGTATTAGTGATATCTTATGATGTTTCTTTTTCTGTGTGACTTATTTCAGTTAGAATCATCGTACCTGAATCCACTCATTGTGCTGCTACGGGCCTGATGACATAGATTTCATTGCTGAGTGATCCTGCATTGTACGTAAGTACCACAACTTTTTTATCCATTTTTCACTTTCTGCGATGTTGAACTTGTACTGTAAAGGAGGTTCTTATAAACAGAGCCGTTCCAAACTTTGGGGTGGCTGTGTCTTTTTGATTTTAATTTCCCTAAGCTATAGGACCATAAGTGGAAGTGCCCTAGGCTCTGTTGCTTTGTTTTTTAGATGTTTCAGGAAACACCATACACTTCTCCCGAGTGTCTGTTGGCAATTTACATCCCGCCCATCAGCATAACAAGGCTCCCAGTTCTCCATGGCCTGTCCTGCCTTTCTGGATTTTACACTTTTTTCAGATGGCCCTTTTGACTGGGGGGAAGTGAGACTTCATTGTAGTGCAGATTTCCTTTGCAAGCTTGCTTGCTTGGCCAAAAAGGGCGTATGCGTTTTTTCCTGAATATATTCAGGAAAAAACGCATACGCCCTTTTTGGCCAAGTGCATCATTGTGGACGTTCTGCCTCTTTTCCTATGCTTTCAATGCAATTCCAGTCTACCTCCTGAAATCAATTTCCTGCAATTCTGCCGCGCTTTCAAGTCCTCTTGGCAGCCTTACTTCAGTATATTTTTGGACGATAGCTGTCATTTATAACACTGCAGGTTTGTGAATTACAGTGCCCCTGAGCTCCTTTCTTCAACTCGCTTTCTTGTGAGCTGGCCGCAACAACGCAGGATGGCTTCAGGCCCTAATCTGGTTCCGGCACGGCACGCTGAGCCTTTGGTTAATTCCTCTTCCTGTTGGGAAATGAGAGTTAAATTTGCCCGTCCAGACACCTCCAGCTAGTCTCTCATTGGTTCTCGCTATTCCTGTTCATCTTCCGCAGAAATTGCAAACTGGGCCAAACAGGAGGTTAAAGGGACTGACTCTCCATGTCGGGAGAGTGTTAGTAAAGCGTCTAGAATGTTGCACCCGAGTACCAGGGTATGAAAACTGAGACATATTTGAACACGTCTCCCGATCACATGGTTGATCTTACTCTAGGTTCCACATGCATGTTTTAGCTGAAGGAAGAATACCTTAAACCTGGAGAGTTGAGACCCGTGTAATGGGTACCATGCAATATGACTTCAAAAGGTCTTCATTTGCTCACCGAACCTCTCCAATCCTATCACTGCTGCGTTTATGCCCCTGTACACACGCTTGATTCTCTTTTGGAGACATAGCAATCCATAGGTTTTAAGATACATACTAGTCAGGTACATTCTTAGGCTTTTAATATGGTGTGTTGAGTCCATTTCGTTGAGTAAGGAGTAGCTCTTGTCTATTCCATATTTGGCTTAAGGAACTTTATCTGTGCTCATTTCAATCTCTGGTTTTATGCAGCACCCCAACTCACCTTTCCCCTTAAGCAAGCATAAGTTGGTTTTCTAAATTTGAGACCCTGTTCTGTTTTGGAATTCAGTTCCTGTGTAGCCAAGTTTACATTCCGTGTATTAGTGATATCTTATGATGTTTCTTTTTCTGTGTGACTTATTTCAGTTAGAATCATCGTACCTGAATCCACTCATTGTGCTGCTAAGGGCCTGATGACATAGATTTCATTGCTGAGTGATATTGCTTTGTAAGTAAATACCACAACTTCTTTATCCATTTTTCACTTTCTGCGATGTTGAACTTGTACTGTAAACGAGGTTCTTGTAAACAGAGCCGTTCCAAACTTTGGGGTGCCTGTGTCTTTTTGATTTTAATTTCCCTATGCTATAGGACCATAAGTGGAAGTGCCCTAGGCTCTGTTGCTTTGTTTTTTAGATGTTTCTGGAAACACCATACACTTCTCCCGAGTGTCTGTTGGCAATTTACATCCCGCCCATCAGCATAACAAGGCTCCCAGTTCTCCATGGCCTGTCCTGCCTTTCTGTTTTTTACACTTTTTTCAGATGGCCCTTTTGACCGGGGGGAAGTGAGACTTCATTGTAGTGCAGATTTCCTTTGCAAGCTTGCTTGGTTGGCCAAAAAGGGCGTATGCGTTTTTTCCTGAATATATTCAGGAAAAAACGCATACGCCCTTTTTGTCCAAGTGCATCATTGTGGACGTTCTGCCTCTTTTCCTATGCTTTCAATGCAATTCCAGTCTACCTCCTGAAATCGATTTCCTGCAATTCTGCCGCGCTTCCAAGTCCTCTTGGCAGCCTTACTTCAGTATATTTTTGGACGATAGCTGTCATTGATAACTCTCCAGGTTTGTGAATTACAGTGCCCCTGAGCTCCTTTCTTCAACTCGCTTTCTTTTGAGCTGGCCGAAACACCACAGGATGGCTTCAGGCGCTAATGTGGTTCTGGCATGGCACGCTGAGCCTTTGGTTATTTCCTCTTCCTGGTGGGAAATGAGAGTTAAATTTGCCCGTCCAGACACCTCCAGCTAGTCTCTCATTGGTTCTCGCTATTCCTGTTCATCTTCCGCAGAAATTGCAAACTGGGCCAAACAGGAGGTTAAAGGGACTGACTCTCCAAGTGGGGAGAGTGTTAGTAAAGCGTCTGGAATGTTGCACCCGAGTACCAGGGGAGGAAAACTGAGACATATTTGAACACGTCTCCCGATCACATGGTTGATCATACTCTAGGTTCCACATGGATATTGTAGCTGAAGGAAGAATACCTTAAACCTGGAGATTTGAGACCCGTGTAATGGGTACCATAAAATATGACTTCAAAGGGACTTCATTTGCTCACCGAACCTCTCCAATCCTATCACTGCTGCGTTTATGCCCCTGTAAACACGCTTGATTCTCTTTTGGAGACATAGCAATCCATAGGTTTTAAGATACTTACTAGTCAGGTACATTCTTAGGCGTTTAATATGCGGTGTTGAGTCCATTTCGTTGAGCAAGGAGTAGCTCTTGTCTATTTCATATTTGGCTTAAGGAACTTTATCTGTGCTCATTTCAATCTCTGGTTTTATGCAGCACCCCAACTCACCTTTCCCCTTAAGCAAGCATAAGTTGGTTTTCTAAATTTGAGACCCTGTTCTGTTTTGGAATTTAGTTCCTGTGTAGCCAAGTTTACATTCCGTGTATTAGTGATATCTTATGATGTTTCTTTTTCTGTGTGACTTATTTCAGTTAGAATCATCGTACCTGAATCCACTCATTATGCTGCTATGGGCCTGATGACATAGATTTCATTGCTGAGTGATACTGCATTGTACGTAAGTACCACATGTTCTTTATCCATTTTTCACTTTCTGTGATATTGAACTTGTATGGTAAACGAGGTTCTTGTAAACAGAGGCGTCCGAAACTTTGGGGTGGCTGTGTCTTTTTGATTTTAATTTCCCTAAGCTATAGGACCATAAGTGGGAGTGCCCTAGGCTCTGTTGCTTTGTTTTTTAGATGTTTCAGGAAACACCATACACTTCTCCCGAGTGTCTGTTGGCAATTTACATCCCGCCCATCAGCATAACAAGGCTCCCAGTTCTCCATGGCCTGTCCTGCCTTTCTGGATTTTACACTTTTTTCAGATGGCCCTTTTGACCTGGGGGAAGTGAGACTTCATTGTAGTGCAGATTTCCTTTGCAAGTTTGCTTGCTTGGCCAAAAAGGGCGTATGCGTTTTTTCCTGAATATATTCAGGAAAAAACGCATACGCCCTTTTTGGCCAAGTGCATCATTGTGGACGTTCTGCCTCTTTTCCTATGCTTTCAATGCAATTCCAGTCTACCTCCTGAAATCGGTTTCCTGCAATTCTACCCCGCTTTCAAGTCCTCTTGGCAGCCTTACTTCAGTATATTTTTGGACGATAGCTGTCATTTATAACTCTGCAGGTTTGTGAATTACAGTGCCCCTGAGCTCCTTTCTTCAACTCGCTTTCTGTTGAGCTGGCCGCAACACCACAGTATGGCTTCAGGCCCTAATGTGGTTCTGGCACGGCACGCTGAGCCTTTGGTTATTTCCTCTTCCTGGTGGGAAATGAGAGTTAAATTTGCCCGTCCAGACACCTCCAGCTAGTCTCTCATTGGTTCTCGCTATTCCTGTTCATCTTCCACAGAAATTGCAAACTGGGCCAAACAGGAGGTTAAAGGTGCTGACTCTCCAAGTGGGGAGAGTGTTAGTAAAGCGTCTGGAATGTTGCACTCGAGTACCAGGGTACGAAAACTGAGACATATTTGAACACGTCTCCCGATCACATGGTTGATCATACTCTAGGTTCCACATGCATGTTTTAGCTGAAGGAAGAATACCATAAACCTGGGTAGTTGAAACCCGTGGAATGGGTACCATGCAATATGACTTCAAAGGGTCTTCATTTGCTCACCGAACCTCTCCAATCCTATCACTGCTGCGTTTATGCCCCTGTACACATGCTTGATTCTCTTTCGGAGACATAGCAATCCGTAGGTTTTAAGATACTTACTAGTCAGGTACATTCTTAGGCGTTTAATATGCGGTGTTGAGTCCATTTCGTTGAGCAAGGAGTAGCTCCTGTCTATTCCATATTTGGCTTAAGGAACTTTATCTGTGTTCATTTCAATCTCTGGTTTTATGCAGCACCCCAACTCACCTTTACCCTTAAGCAAGCATAAGTTGGTTTTCTAAATTTGAGACCCTGTTCTGTTTTGGAATTCAGTTCCTGTGTAGCCAAGTTTACATTCCGTGTATTACTGATATCTTATGATGTTTCTTTTTCTGTGTGACTTATTTCAGTTAGAATCATCATACCTGAATCCACTCATTGTGCTACTAAGGGCCTGATGACACAGATTTCATTGCTGAGTGATATTGCATTGTAAGTAAATACCACAACTTCTTTAACCATTTTTCACTTTCTGCGATGTTGAACTTGTACTGTAAACGAGGTTCTTGTAAACAGAGCCCTTCCAAACTTTAGGGTGGCTGTGTCTTTTTGATTTTAATTTCCCTAAGCTATAGGACCATAAGTGGAAGTGCCCTAGGCTCTGTTGCTTTGTTTTTTAGATGTTTCAGGAAACACCATACACTTCTCCCGAGTGTCTGTTGGCAATTTACATCCTGCCCATCAGCATAACAAGGCTCCCAGTTCTCCATGGCCTGTCCTGCCTTTCTGGATTTTACACTTTTTTGAGATGACCCTTTTGACCGGGGGGAAGTGAGACTTCATTGTAGTGCAGATTTCCTTTGCAAGTTTGCTTGCTTGGCCAAAAAGGGCGTATGCGTTTTTTCCTGAATATATTCAGGAAAAAATGCATACGCCCTTTTTGGCCAAGTGCATCATTGTGGACGTTCTGCCTCTTTTCCTATGCTTTCAATGCAATTCCAGTCTACCTCCTGAAATCGGTTTCCTGCAATTCTGCCGCGCTTTCAAGTCCTCTTGGCAGCCTTACTTCAGTATATTTTTGGACGATAGCTGTCATTTATAACTCTGCAGGTTTGTGAATTACAGTGCCCCTGAGCTCCTTTCTTCAACTCGCTTTCTTTTGAGCTGGCCGCAACACCGCAGGATGGCTTCAGGCCCTAATCTGGTTCCGGCACGGCACGCTGAACCTTTGGTTATTTCTTCTTCCTGGTGGGAAATGAGAGTTAAATTTGCCCGTCCAGACACCTCCAGCTAGTCTCTCATTGGTTCTCCCTATTCCTGTTCATCTTCCGCAGAAATTGCAAACTGGGCCAAACAGGACGTTAAAGGCGCTTACTCTCCAAGTGTTGAGAGTGTTAGTAAATCGTCTGGAATGTTGCACCCGAGTACCAGGGGAGGAAACCTGGAACATATTTGAACACGTCTCCCGTTCACACGGTTGATCATACTCTGGGTTCCACATGCATGTTTTAGCTGAAGGAAGAATAACTTAAACCTGGAGAGTTGAGACCTGTGTAATGGGAACCATGCAATATGACTTCAAAGGGTCTTCATTTGCTCACCGAACCTCTCCAATCCTATCATTGCTGCGTTTATACCCCTGTACACACGCTTGATTCTCTTTTGGAGACATAGCTATCCATAGGTTTTAAGATACTTACTAGGCAGGTACATTCTTAGGCGTTTAATATGCGGTGTTGAGTCCATTTCGTTGAGCAAGGAGTAGCTCTTGTCTATTCCATATTTGGCTTAAGGAACTTTATCTGTGCTCATTTCAATCTCTGGTTTTATGTAGCACCCCAACTCACCTTTCCCCTTAAGCAAGCATAAGTTGGTTTTCTAAATTTGAGACCCTGTTCTGTTTTGGAATTCAGTTCCTGTGTAGCCAAGTTTACATTCCGTGTATTACTGATATATTATGATGTTTCTTTTTCTGTGTGACTTATTTCAGTTAGAATCATCATACCTGAATCCACTCATTGTGCTGCTAAGGGCCTGATGACATAGATTTCACTGCTGAGTGATATTGCTTTGTAAGTAAATACCACAACTTCTTTATCCATTTTTCACTTTCTGCGGTGTTGAACTTGTACTGTAAATGAGGTTCTTGTAAACAGAGCCGTTGCAAACTTTGGGGTGGCTGTGTCTTTTTGATTTTAATTTCCCTAAGCTATAGGACCATAAGTGGAAGTGCCCTAGGCTCTGTTGCTTTGTTTTTTAGATGTTTCAGGAAACACCATACACTTCTCCCGAGTGTCTGTTGGCAATTTACATCCCGCCCATCAGCATAACAAGGCTCCCAGTTCTCCATGGCCTGTCCTGCCTTTCTGGATTTTACACTTTTTTCAGATGGCCCTTTTGACCGGGGGTAAGTGAGATTTCATTGTAGTGCAGATTTCCTTTGCAAGCTTGCTTGGTTGGCCAGAAAGGGCGTATGCGTTTTTTCCTGAATATATTCAGGAAATAACGCATACGCCCTTTTTGGCCAAGTGCATCATTGTGGACGTTCTGCCTCTTTTCCTATGCTTTCAATGCAATTCCAGTCTACCTCCTGAAATCGGTTTCCTGCAATTCTGCCCCGCTTTCAAGTCCTCTTGGCAGCCTTACTTCAGTATATTTTTGGACGATAGCTGTCATTTATAACTCTGCAGGTTTGTGAATTACAGTGCCCCTGAGCTCCTTTCTTCAACTCGCTTTCTTGTGAGCTGACCGCAACACCGCAGGATGGCTTCAGGCCCTAATGTGGTTCCAGCACGGCATGCTCAGCCTTTGGTTATTTCCTCTTCCTGGTGGGAAATGAGAGTTAAATTTGCCCGTCCAGACACCTCCAGCTAGTCTCTCATTGGTTCTCGCTATTCCTGTTCATCTTCCGCAGAAATTGCAAACTGGGCCAAACAGGAGGTTAAAGGGACTGACTCTCCAAGTCGGGAGAGTGTTAGTAAAGCGTCTGGAATGTTGCATCCGAGTACCAGGGTATGAAAACTGAGACATATTTGAACACGTCTCCCGATCACATGGTTGATCATACTCTGGGTTCCACATGCATGTTTTAGCTGAAGGAAGAATACCTTAAACCTGGGTCGTTGAAACCTGTGGAATGGGTACCATGCAATATGACTTCAAAGGGTCTTCATTTGCTCACCGAACCTCTCCAATCCTATCACTGCTGCGTTTATGCCCCTGTACACATGCTTGATTCTCTTCCGGAGACAAAGCAATCCATAGGTTTTAAGATACTTACTAGTCAGGTACATTCTTAGGTGTTTAATATGCGGTGTTGAGTCCATTTCGTTGAGCAAGGAGTAGCTCTTGTCTATTCCATATTTAGCTTAAGGAACTTTATCTGTGCTCATTTCAATCTCTGGTTTTATGCAGCACCCCAACTCACCTTTCCCCTTAAGCAAGCATAAGTTGGTTTTCTAAATTTGAGACCCTGTTCTGTTCTGTAATTCAGTTCCTGTGTAGCCAAGTTTACATTCCGTGTATTACTGATATCTTATGATGTTTCTTTTTCTGTGTGACTTATTTCAGTTAGAATCTTCATACCTGAATCCACTCATTGTGCTGCTAAGGGCCTGATGACATAGATTTCATTGCTGAGTGATATTGCTTTGTAAGTAAATACCACAACTTCTTTATCCATTTTTCACTTTCTGCGATGTTGAACTTGTACTGTAAACGAGGTTCTTGTAAACAGAGGCGTCCCAAACTTTGGTGTGGCTGTGTCTTTTTGATTTTAATTTCCCTAAGCTATAGGACCATAAGTGGAAGTGCCCTAGGCTCTGTTGCTTTGTTTTTTAGATGTTTCAGGAAACACCATACACTTCTCCCGAGTGTCTGTTGGCAATTTACATCCCGCCCATCAGCATAACAAGGCTCCCAGTTCTCCATGGCCTGTCCTGCCTTTCTGGATTTTACACTTTTTTCAGATGGCCCTTTTGACCGGGGGGAAGTGAGACTTCATTGTAGTGCAGATTTCCTCTGCAAGCTTGCTTGGTTGGCCAAAAAGGGCGTATGCGTTTTTTCCTGAATATATTCAGGAAAAAACGCATACGCCCTTTTTGGCCAAGTGCATCATTGTGGACGTTCTGCCTCTTTTCCTATGCTTTCAATGCAATTCCAGTCTACCTCCTGAAATCGGTTTCCTGCAATTCTGCCGCGCTTTCAAGTCCTCTTGGCAGCCTTACTTCAGTATATTTTTGGACGATAGCTGTCATTTATAACTCTGCAGGTTTGTGAATTACAGTGCCCCTGAGCTCCTTTCTTCAACTCGCTTTCTTGTGAGCTGGCCGCAACACCACAGGATGGCTTCAGGCCCTAATCTTGTTCCGGCACGGCACGCTGAGCCTTTGGTTAATTCCTCTTCCTGGTGGGAAATGAGAGATAAATTTGCCCGTCCAGACACCTCCAGCTAGTCTCTCATTGGTTCTCACTATTCCTGTTCATCTTCCGCAGAAATTGCAAACTAGGCCAAACAGGAGGTTAAAGGGACTGACTCTCCAAGTCGGGAGAGTGTTAGTAAAGCGTCTGGAATGTTGCACCCGAGTACCAGGGTACGAAAACTGAGACATATTTGAACACGTCTCCCGATCACATGGTTGATCATACTCTAGGTTCCACATGCATGTTTTAGCTGAAGGAAGAATACCTTAAACCTGGGTAGTTGATACCTGTGGAATGGGTACCATGCAATATGACTTCAAAGGGTCTTCATTTGCTCACCGAACCTCTCCAATCCTATCACTGCTGCGTTTATGCCCCTGTAAACATGCTTGATTCTCTTTCGGAGACATAGCAATCCATAGGTTTTAAGATACTTACTAGTCAGGTACATTCTTAGGCGTTTAATATGCGGTGTTGAGTCCATTTCGTTGAGCAAGGAGTAGCTCTTGTCTATTCCATATTTGGCTTAAGGAACATTATCTGTGCTCATTTCAATCTCTGGTTTTATGCAGCACCCCAACTCACCTTTCCCCTTAAGCAAGCATAAGTTGGTTTTCTAAATTTGAGACCCTGTTCTGTTTTGGAATTCAGTTCCTGTGTAGCCAAGTTTACATTCCATGTATTAGTGATATCTTATGATGTTTCTTTTTCTGTGTGACTTATTTCAGTTAGAATCATCGTACCTGAATCCACTCATTATGCTGCTACGGGCCTGATGACATAGATTTCATTGCTGAGTGATACTGCATTGTACGTAAGTACCACAAGTTCTTTATCCATTTTTCACTTTCTGTGATATTGAACTTGTACGGTAAACGAGGTTCTTGTAAACAGAGGCATCCCAAACTTTGGCGTGGCTGTGTCTTTTTGATTTTAATTTCCCTAAGCTATAGGACCATAAGTGGAAGTGCCCTAGGCTCTGTTGCTTTGTTTTTTAGATGTTTCAGGAAACACCATACACTTCTCCCGAGTGTCTGTTGGCAATTTACATCCCGCCCATCAGCATAACAAGGCTCCCAGTTCTCCATGGCCTGTCCTGCCTTTCTGGATTTTACACTTTTTTCAGATGGCCTTTTTGACCGGGGGGAAGTGAGACTTCATTGTAGTGCAGATTTCCTTTGCAAGCTTGCTTGCTTGGCCAAAAAGGGCGTATGCGTTTTTTCCTGAATATATTCAGGAAAAAACGCATACGCCCTTTTTGGCCAAGTGCATCATTGTGGACGTTCTGCCTCTTTTCCTATGCTTTCAATGCAATTCCAGTCTACCTCCTGAAATCGGTTTCCTGCAATTCTGCCCCGCTTTCAAGTCCTCTTGGCAGCCTTACTTCAGTATATTTTTGGACGATAGCTGTCATTTATAACTCTGCAGGTTTGTGAATTACAGTGCCCCTGAGCTCCTTTCTTCAACTCGCTTTCTTGTGAGCTGGCCGCAACACCGCAGGATGGCTTCAGGCCCTAATCTGGTTCCGGCACGGCACGCTGAGCCTTTGGTTATTTCCTCTTCTTGGTGGGAAATGAGAGTTAAATTTGCCCGTCCAGACACCTCCAGCTAGTCTCTCACTGGTTCTCGCTATTCCTGTTCATCTTCCGCAGAAAATGCAAACTGGGCCAAACAGGAGGTTAAAGGCGCTGACTCTCCAAGTGGGGAGAGTGTTAGTAAAGCGTCTGGAATGTTGCACCCGAGTACCAGGGGAGGAAAACTGAGACATATTTGAACACGTCTCCCGTTCACACGGTTGATCATACTCTGGGTTCCACATGCATATTTTAGCTGAAGGAAGAATACCTTAAACCTGGAGAGTTGAGACCCGTGTAATGGGTACCATGCAATATGACTTCAAAGGGTCTTCATTTGTTCACCGAACCTCTCCAATCCTATCACTGCTGCGTTTATGCCCCTGTACACATGCTTGATTCTCTTTTGGAGACATAGCAATCCATAGGTTTTAAGATAATTACTAGTCAGGTACATTCTTAGGCGTTTAATATGGGGTGTTGAGTCCATTTCGTTGAGCAAGGAGTAGCTCTTGTCTATTCCATATTTGGCTTAAGGAACTTTATCTGTGCTCATTTCAATCTCTGGTTTTATGCAGCACCCCAACTCACCTTTCCCCTTAAGCAAGCATAAGTTGGTTTTCTAAATTTGAGACCCTGTCCTGTTTTGGAATTCAGTTCCTGTGTAGCCAAGTTTACATTCCGTGTATTAGTGATATCTTATGATGTTTCTATTTCTGTGTGACTTATTTCAGTTAGAATCATCATACCTGAATCCACTCATTGTGCTGCTACGGGCCTGATGACATAGATTTCATTGCTGAGTGATACTGCATTGTACGTAAGTACCACAAGTTCTTTATCCATTTTTCACTTTCTGTGATATTGAACTTGTACGGTAAACGAGGTTCTTGTAAACAGAGGCGTCCCAAACTTTGGGGTGGCTGTGTCTTTTTGATTTTAATTTCCCTAAGCTATAGGACCATAAGTGGAAGTGCCCTAGGCTCTGTTGCTTTGTTTTTTAGATGTTTCAGGAAACACCATACACTTCTCCCAAGTGTCTGTTGGCAATTTACTTCCCGCCCATCAGCATAACAAGGCTCCCAGTTCTCCATGGCCTGTCCTGCCTTTCTGGAATTTATACTTTTTTCAGATGGCCCTTTTCACCGGGGGGAAGTGAGACTTCATTGTAGTGCAGATTTCCTTTGCAAGCTTGCTTGCTTGGCCAAAAAGGGCGTATGCGTTTTTTCCTGAATATATTCAGGAAAAAACGCATACGCCCTTTTTGGCCAAGTGCATCATTGTGGACGTTCTGCCTCTTTTCCTATGCTTTCAATGCAATTCCAGTCTACCTCCTGAAATCGGTTTCCTGCAATTCTGCCCCGCTTTCAAGTCCTCTTGGCAGCCTTACTTCAGTATATTTTTGGACGATAGCTGTCATTTATAACTCTGCAGGTTTGTGAATTACAGTGCCCCTGAGCTCCTTTCTTCAACTCGCTTTCTTGTGAGCTGGCCGCAACACCGCAGGATGGCTTCAGGCCCTAATCTGGTTCCGGCACGGCACGCTGAGCCTTTGGTTATTTCCTCTTCTTGGTGGGAAATGAGAGTTAAATTTGCCCGTCCAGACACCTCCAGCTAGTCTCTCACTGGTTCTCGCTATTCCTGTTCATCTTCCGCAGAAAATGCAAACTGGGCCAAACAGGAGGTTAAAGGCGCTGACTCTCCAAGTGGGGAGAGTGTTAGTAAAGCGTCTGGAATGTTGCACCCGAGTACCAGGGGAGGAAAACTGAGACATATTTGAACACGTCTCCCGTTCACACGGTTGATCATACTCTGGGTTCCACATGCATATTTTAGCTGAAGGAAGAATACCTTAAACCTGGAGAGTTGAGACCCGTGTAATGGGTACCATGCAATATGACTTCAAAGGGTCTTCATTTGTTCACCGAACCTCTCCAATCCTATCACTGCTGCGTTTATGCCCCTGTACACATGCTTGATTCTCTTTTGGAGACATAGCAATCCATAGGTTTTAAGATAATTACTAGTCAGGTACATTCTTAGGCGTTTAATATGGGGTGTTGAGTCCATTTCGTTGAGCAAGGAGTAGCTCTTGTCTATTCCATATTTGGCTTAAGGAACTTTATCTGTGCTCATTTCAATCTCTGGTTTTATGCAGCACCCCAACTCACCTTTCCCCTTAAGCAAGCATAAGTTGGTTTTCTAAATTTGAGACCCTGTCCTGTTTTGGAATTCAGTTCCTGTGTAGCCAAGTTTACATTCCGTGTATTAGTGATATCTTATGATGTTTCTATTTCTGTGTGACTTATTTCAGTTAGAATCATCGTACCTGAATCCACTCATTGTGCTGCTACGGGCCTGATGACATAGATTTCATTGCTGAGTGATACTGCATTGTACGTAAGTACCACAAGTTCTTTATCCATTTTTCACTTTCTGTGATATTGAACTTGTACGGTAAACGAGGTTCTTGTAAACAGAGGCGTCCCAAACTTTGGGGTGGCTGTGTCTTTTTGATTTTAATTTCCCTAAGCTATAGGACCATAAGTGGAAGTGCCCTAGGCTCTGTTGCTTTGTTTTTTAGATGTTTCAGGAAACACCATACACTTCTCCCAAGTGTCTGTTGGCAATTTACATCCCGCCCATCAGCATAACAAGGCTCCCAGTTCTCCATGGCCTGTCCTGCCTTTCTGGATTTTACACTTTTTTCAGATGGCCCTTTTGACCGGGGGGAAGTGAGACTTCATTGTAGTGCAGATTTCCTTTGCAAGCTTGCTTGGTTGGCCAAAAAGTGCGTATGCGTTTTTTCCCGAATATATTCAGGAAAAAACGCATACGCCCTTTTTGGCCAAGTGCATCATTGTGGACGTTCTGCCTCTTTTCCTATGCTTTCAATGCAATTCCAGTCTACCTCCTGAAATCGGTTTCCTGCAATTCTGCCGCACTTTCAAGTCCTCTTGGCAGCCTTACTTCAGTATATTTTTGGACGATAGCTGTCATTTATAACTCTGCAGGTTTGTGAATTACAGTGCCCCTGAGCTCCTTTCTTCAACTCGCTTTCTTGTGAGCTGGCCGCAACACCGCAGGATAGCTTCAGCCCCTAATCTTGTTCCGGCACGGCACGCTGAGCCTTTGGTTATTTCCTCTTCCTGGTGGGAAATGAGAGTTAAATTTGCCCGTCAAGACACCTCCAGCTAGTCTCTCATTGGTTCTCGCTATTCCTGTTCATCTTCCGCAGAAATTGCAAACTGGGCCAAACAGGAGGTTAAAGGCGCTGACTCTCCAAGTGGGGAGAGTGTTAGTAAAGCGTCTGGAATGTTGCACCCGAGTACCAGGGGAGGAAAACTGAGACATATTTGAACACGTCTCCCGTTCACACGGTTGATCATACTCTGGGTTCCACATGCATGTTTTAGCTGAAGGAAGAATACCTTAAACCTGGAGAGTTGAGACCCGTGTAATGGGTACCATGCAATATGACTTCAAAGGGTCTTCATTTGCTCACCGAACCTCTCCAATCCTATCACTGCTGCGTTTATGCCCCTGTACACATGCTTGATTCTCTTTCGGAGACATAGCAATCCATAGGTTTTAAGATACTTACTAGTCAGGTACATTCTTAGGCGTTTAATATGCGGTGTTGAGTCCATTTCGTTGAGCAAGGAGTAGCTCTTGTCTATTCCATATTTGGCTTAAGGAACTTTATCTGTGTTCATTTCAATCTCTGGTTTTATGCAGCACCCCAACTCACCTTTACCCTTAAGCAAGCATAAGTTGGTGTTCTAAATTTGAGACCCTGTTCTGTTCTGTAATTCAGTTTGTGTGTAGCCAAGTTTACATTCCGTGTATTAGTGATATCTTATGATGTTTCTTTTTCTGTGTGACTTATTTCAGTTAGAATCATCATACCTGAATCCACTCATTGTGCTGCTAAGTGCCTGATGACATAGATTTCATTGCTGAGTGATATTGCTTTGTAAGTAAATACCACAACTTCTTTATCCATTTTTCACTTTCTGCGATGTTGAACTTGTACTGTAAACGAGGTTCTTGTAAACAGAGCCGTTCCAAACTTTGGGGTGGCTGTGTCTTTTTGATTTTAATTTTCCTAAGCTATAGGACCATAAGTGGAAGTGCCCTAGGCTCTGTTGCTTTGTTTTTTAGATGTTTCAGGAAACACCATACAGTTCTCCCGAGTGTCTGTTGGCAAGTTACATCCCGCCCATCAGCATAACAAGGCTCCCAGTTCTCCATGGCCTGTCCTGCCTTTCTGGATTTTACACTTTTTTCAGATGGCCCTTTTGACTGGGGGGAAGTGAGACTTCATTGTAGTGCAGATTTCCTTTGCAAGCTTGCTTGGTTGGCCATAAAGGGCGTATGCGTTTTTTCCTGAATATATTCAGGAAAAAACGCATACGCCCTTTTTGGCCAAGTGCATCATTGTGGACGTTCTGCCTCTTTTCCTATGCTTTCAATGCAATTCCAGTCTACCTCCTGAAATCGGTTTCCTGCAATTCTGCCGCGCTTTCAAGTCCTCTTGGCAGCCTTACTTCAGTATATTTTTGGACAATAGCTGTCATTTATAACTCTGCAGGTTTGTGAATTACAGTGCCCCTGAGCTCCTTTCTTCAACTCGCTTTCTTGTGAGCTGGCCGCAACACTACAGGATGGCTTCAGGCCCTAATCTGGTTCCGGCACGGCACGCTGAGCCTTTGGTTAATTCCTCTACCTGGTGGGAAATGAGAAATAAATTTGCCCGTCCAGACACCTCCAGCTAGTCTCTCATTGGTTCTCGCTATTCCTGTTCATCTTCCGCAGAAATTGCAAACTAGGCCATACAGGAGGTTAAAGGGACTGACTCTCCAAGTCGGGAGAGTGCTAGTAAAGCGTCTGGAATGTTGCAACCGAGTACCAGGGTATGAAAACTGAGACATATTTGAACACGTCTCCCGATCACATGGTTGATCATACTCTAGGTTCCACATGCATGTTTTAGCTGAAGGAAGAATACCTTAAACCTGGGTAGTTGAAACCTTTGGAATGGGTACCATGCAATATGACTTCAAAGGGTCTTCATTTGCTCACCGAACCTCTCCAATCCTATCACTGCTGCGTTTATGCCCCTGTACACATGCTTGATTCTCTTTCGGAGACATAGCAATCCATAGGTTTTAAGATACTTACTAGTCAGGTACATTCTTAGGCGTTTAATATGTGGTGTTGAGTCCATTTCGTTGAGCAAGGAGTACCTCTTGTCTATTCCATATTTGGCTTAAGGAACTTTATCTGTTCTCATTTCAATCTCTGGTTTTATGCAGCACCCCAACTCACCTTTCCGCTTAAGCAAGCATAAGTTGGTTTTCTAAATTTGAGACCGTGTTCTGTTCTGTAATTCAGTTCCTGTGTAGCCAAGTTTACATTCCATGTATTACTGATATCTTATGATGTTTCTTTTTCTGTGTGACTTATTTCAGTTAGAATCATCGTACCTGAATCCACTCATTATGCTGCTAAGGGCCTGATGACATAGATTTCTTTACTGAGTGATATTGCTTTGTAAGTAAATACCACAACTTCTTTATCCATTTTTCACTTTCTGCGATGTTGAACTTTTACTGTAAACGAGGTTCTTGTAAACAGAGGCGTCCCAAACTTTGGGGTGGCTGTGTCTTTTTGATTTTAATTTCCCTAAGCTATAGGACCATAAGTGGAAGTGCCCTAGGCTCTGTTGCTTTGTTTTTTAGATGTTTCAGGAAACACCATACACTTCTCCCGAGTGTCTGTTGGCAATTTACATCCCGCCCATCAGCATAACAAGGCTCCCAGTTCTCCATGGCCTGTGCTGCCTTTCTGGATTTTACACTTTTTTCAGATGGCCCTTTTGACCGGGGGGAAGTGAGACTTCATTGTAGTGCAGATTTCCTTTGCAAGCTTGCTTGGTTGGCCAAAAAGGGCGTATGCGTTTTTTCCTGAATATATTCAGGAAAAAACGCATACGCCCTTTTTGGCCAAGTGCATCATTGTGGACGTTCTGCCTCTTTTCCTATGCTTTCAATGCAATTCCAGTCTACCTCCTGAAATCGGTTTCCTGCAATTCTGCCCCGCTTTCAAGTCCTCTTGGCAGCCTTACTTCAGTATATTTTTGGACGATAGCTGTCATTTATAACTCTGCAGGTTTGTGAATTACAGTGCCCCTGAGCTCCTTTCTTCAACTCGCTTTCTTGTGAGCTGGCCGCAACACCGCAGGATGGCTTCAGGCCCTAATGTGGTTCTGGCACGGCACGCTGAGCCTTTGGTTATTTCCTCTTCCTGGTGGGAAATGAGAGTTAAATTTGCCCGTCCAGACACCTCCAGCTAGTCTCTCATTGGTTCTCGCTATTCCTGTTCATCTTCCGCAGAAATTGCAAACTGGGCCAAACAGGAGGTTAAAGGCGCTGACTCTCCAAGTGGGGAGAGTGTTAGTAAAGCGTCTGGAATGTTGCACCCGAGTACCAGGGGAGGAAAACTGAGACATATTTGAACACGTCTCCCGTTCACACGGTTGATCATACTCTGGGTTCCACATGCATGTTTTAGCTGAAGGAAGAATACCTTAAACCTTGAGAGTTGAGACCCGTGTAATGGGTACCATGCAATATGACTTCAAAGGGTCTTCATTTGCTCACCGAACCTCTCCAATCCTATCACTGCTGCGTTTATGCCCCTGTACACACGCTTGATTCTCCTTTGGAGACATAGCAATCCATAGGTTTTAAGATACTTACTAGTCAGGTACATTCTTAGGCGTTTAATATGCGGTGTTGAGTCCATTTCGTTGAGTAAGGAGTAGCTCTTGTCTATTCGATATTTGGCTTAAGGAACTTTATCTGTGCTCATTTCAATCTCTGGTTTTATGCAGCACCCCAACTCACCTTTCCCCTTAAGCAAGCATAAGTTGGTTTTCTAAATTTGAGACCCTGTTCTGTTTTGGAATTCAGTTCCTGTGTAGCGAAGTTTACATTCCGTGTATTAGTGATATCTTATGATGTTTCTTTTTCTGTGTGACTTATTTCAGTTAGAATCATCGTATCTGAATCCACTCATTATGCTGCTACGGGCCTGATGACATAGATTTCATTGCTGAGTGATACTGCATTGTACGTAAGTACCACAAGTTCTTTATCCATTTTTCACTTGCTGTGATATTGAACTTCTACGGTAAACGAGGTTCTTGTAAACAGAGGCGTCACAAATTTTGGGGTGGCTGTGTCTTTTTGATTTTAATTTCCCTAAGCTATAGGACCATAAGTGGAAGTGCCCTAGGCTCTGTTGCTTTGTTTTTTAGATGTTTCAGGAAACACCATACAATTCTCCGGAGTGTCTGTTGGCAATTTACATCCCGCCCATCAGCCTAACAAGGCTCCCAGTTCTCCATGGCCTGTCCTGCCTTTCTGGATTTTACAATTTTTTCAGATGGCCCTTTTGACCTGGGGGAAGTGAGACTTCATTGTAGTGCAGATTTCCTTTGCAAGCTTGCTTGGTTGGCCAAAAGGGGCGTATGCGTTTTTTCCTGAATATATTCAGGAAAAAACACATACGCCCTTTTTGGCCAAGTGCATCATTGTGGACGTTCTGCCTCTTTTCCTATGCTTTCAATGCAATTCCAGTCTACCTCCTGAAATCGGTTTCCTGCAATTTTGCCCCGCTTTCAAGTCCTCTTGGCAGCCTTACTTCAGTATATTTTTGGACGATAGCTGTCATTTATAACTCTGCAGGTTTGTGAATTACAGTGCCCCTGAGCTCCTTTCTTCAACTCGCTTTCTTGTGACATGGCCGCAACACCCCAGGATGGTTTCAGGCCCTAATCTGGTTCCGGCACGGCACGCTGAGCCTTTGGTTAATTCCTCTTCCTGGTGGGAAATGAGAGTTAAATTTGCCTGTCCAGACACCTCCAGCTAGTCTCTCATTGGTTCTCGCTATTCCTGTTCATCTTCCGCAGAAATTGCAAACTGGGCCAAACAGGAGGTTAAAGGGACTGACTCTCCAAGTCGGGAGAGTGTTAGTAAAGCGTCTGGAATGTTGCACCCGAGTACCAGGGGAGGAAAACTGAGACATATTTGAACACGTCTCCCGTTCACACGGTTGATCATACTCTGGGTTCCACATGCATGTTTTAGCTGAAGGAATAATACCTTAAACCTGGAGAGTTGAGACCCGTGTAATGGGTACCATGCAATATGACTTCAAAGGGTCTTCATTTGCTCACCGAACCTCTCCAATCCTATCACTGCTGCGTTTATGCCCCTGTAAACATGCTTGATTCTCTTTTGGAGACATAGCAATCCATAGGTTTTAAGATACTTACTAGTCAGGTACATTATTAGGCGTTTAATATGCGGTGTTGAGTCCATTTCATTGAGTAAGGAGTAGCTCTTGTCTATTCCATATTTGGCTTAAGGAACATTATCTGTGCTCATTTCAATCTCTGGTTTTATGCAGCACCCCAACTCACCTTTCCCCTTAAGCAAGCATAAGTTGGTTTTCTAAATTTGAGACCCTGTTCTGTTTTGGAATTCAGTTCCTGTGTAGCCAAGTTTACATTCCGTGTATTAGTGATATCTTATGATATTTCTTTTTCTGTGTGACTTATTTCAGTTAGAATCATCGTACCTGAATCCACTCATTATGGTGCTACGGGCCTGATGACATAGATTTCATTGCTGAGTGATACTGCATTGTACGTAAGTACCACAAGTTCTTTATCCATTTTTCACTTTCTGTGATATTGAACTTGTACAGTAAACGAGGTTCTTGTAAACAGAGGCATCGCAAACTTTGGGGTGGCTGTGTCTTTTTGATTTTAATTTCCCTAAGCTATAGGACCATAAGTGGAAGTGCCCTAGGCTCTGTTGCTTTGTTTTTTAGATGTTTCAGGAAACACCATACACTTCTCCCGAGTGTCTGTTGGCAATTTACATCCCGCCCATCAGCATAACAAGGCTCCCAGTTCTCCATGGCCTGTCCTGCCTTTCTGGATTTTACAATTTTTTCAGATGGCCCTTTTGACCGGGGGGAAGTGAGACTTCATTGTAGTGCAGATTTCCTTTGCAAGCTTGCTTGGTTGGCCAAAAAGGGCGTATGCGTTTTTTCCTGAATATATTCAGGAAAAAACGCATACGCCCTTTTTGGCCAAGTGCATCATTGTGGACGTTCTGCCTCTTTTCCTATGCTTTCAATGCAATTCCAGTCTACCTCCTGAAATCGGTTTCCTGCAATTCTGCCGCGCTTTCAAGTCCTCTTGGCAGCCTTACTTCAGTATATTTTAGGACGATAGCTGTCATTTATAACTCTGCAAGTTTGTGAATTACAGTGCCCCTGAGCTCCTTTCTTCAACTCGCTTTCTTTTGAGCTGGCCACAACACCGCAGGATGGCTTCAGGCCCTAATCTGGTTCCGGCACGGCACGCTGAGCCTTTGGTTATTTCCTCTTCCTGGTGGGAAATGAGAGTTAAATTTGCCCGTCCAGACACCTCCAGCTAGTCTCTCATTGGTTCTCGCTATTCCTGTTCATCTTCCGCAGAAATTCCAAACTGGGCCAAACAGGACGTTAAAGGTGCTGACTCTCCAAGTGTGGAGAGTGTTAGTAAAGCGTCTGGAATGTTGCACCCGAGTACCAGGGGAGGAAACCTGAAACATATTTGAACACGTCTCCCGTTCACACGGTTGATCATACTCTGGGTTCCACATGCATGTTTTAGCTGAAGGAAGAATAACTTAAACCTGGAGAGTTGAGACCTGTGTAATGGGTACCATGCAATATGACTTCAAAGGGTCTTAATTTGCTCACCAAACCTTTCCAATCCTATCACTGCTGCGTTTATGCCCCTGTACACACGCTTGATTCTCTTTTGGAGACATAGCAATCCATAGGTTTTAAGATACTTACTAGTCAGGTACATTCTTAGGCGTTTAATATGGGGTGTTGAGTCCATTTCGTTGAGCAAGGAGTAGCTCTTGTCTATTCCATATTTGGCTTAAGGAACTTTATCTGTGCTCATTTCAATCTCTGGTTTTATGCAGCACCCCAACTCACCTTTCCCCTTAAGCAAGCATAAGTTGGTTTTCTACATTTGAGACCCTGTTCTGTCTTGGAATTCAGTTCCTGTGTAGCCAAGGTTACATTCCGTGTATTAGTGATATCTTATGATGTTTCTTTTTCTGTGTGACTTATTTCAGTTAGAATCATCATACTTGAATCCACTCATTATGCTGCTACGGGCCTGATGACATAGATTTCATTGCTGAGTGATACTGCATTGTACGTAAGTACCACAAGTTCTTTATCCATTTTTCTCTTTCTGTTATATTGAACATGTACGGTAAACGAGGTTCTTGTAAACAGAGGCGTCCCAAACTTTGGGGTGGCTGTGTCTTTTTGATTTTAATTTCCCTAAGCTATAGGACCATAAGTGGAAGTGCCCTAGGCTCTGTTGCTTTGTTTTTTAGATGTTTCAGGAAACACCATACAGTTCTCCCGAGTGTCTGTTGGCAATTTACATCCCGCCCATCAGCATAACAAGGCTCCCAGTTCTCCATGGCCTGTCCTGCCTTTGTGGATTTTACACTTTTTTCAGATGGCCCTTTTGACCGGGGGGAAGTGAGACTTCATTGTAGTGCAGATTTCCTTTGCAAGCTTGCTTGGTTGGCCAAAAAGGGCGTATGCGTTTTTTCCTGAATATATTCAGGAAAAAACGCATACGCCCTTTTTGGCCAAGTGCATCATTGTGGACGTTCTGCCTCTTTTCCTATGCTTTCAATGCAATTCCAGTCTACCTCCTGAAATCGGTTTCCTGCAATTCTGCCCCGCTTTCAAGTCCTCTTGGCAGCCTTACTTCAGTATATTTTTGGACGATAGCTGTCATTTATAACTCTGCAGGTTTGTGAATTACAGTGCCCCTGAGCTCCTTTCTTCAACTCGCTTTCTTGTGAGCTGGCCGCAACACCGCAGGATGGCTTCAGGCCCTAATCTGGTTCCGGCACAGCACGCTGAGCCTTTGGTTAATTCCTCTTCCTGGTGGGAAATGAGAGTTAAATTTGCCCGTCCAGACACCTCCAGCTAGTCTCTCATTGGTTCTCGCTATTCCTGTTCATCTTCCGCAGAAATTGCAAACTGGGCCAAACAGGAGGTTAAAGGGACTGACTCTCCCTGTCGGGAGAGTGTTAGTAAAGCGTCTGGAATGTTGCACCCGAGTACCAGGGTATGAAAACTGAGACATATTTGAACACGTCTCCCGATCACATGGTTGATCATACTCTAGGTTCCACATGCATGTTTTAGCTGAAGGAAGAATACCTTAAACCTGGGTAGTTGAAACCTGTGGAATCGGTAGCATGCAATATGACTTCAAAGGGTCTTCATTTGCTCACCGAACCTCTCCAATCCTATCACTGCTGCGTTTATGCCCCTGTACACATGCTTGATTCTCTTTCGGAGACATAGCAATCCATTAGTTTTAAGATACTTACTAGTCAGGTACATTCTTAGGCGTTTAATATGCGGTGTTGAGTCCATTTCGTTGAGCAAGGAGTAGCTCTTGTCTATTCCATATTTGGCTTAAGGAACTTTATCTGTGCTCATTTCAATCTCTGGTTTTATGCAGCACACCAACTCACCTTTCCCCTTAAGCAAGCATAAGTTGCTTTTCTAAATTTGAGTCCCTGTTCTGTTCTGTAATTCAGTTCCTGTGTAGCCAAGTTTACATTCCGTGTATTAGTGATATCTTATGATGTTTCTTTTTCTGTGTGACTTATTTCAGTTAGAATCATCGTACCTGAATCCACTCATTGTGCTGCTACGGGCCTGATGACATAGATTTCATTGCTGAGTGATATTGCATTGTATGTAAGTACCACAAGTTCTTTATCCATTTTTCACTTTCTGCGATGTTGAACTTGTACTGTAAACGAGGTTTTTATAAACACAGCCGTTCCAAACTTTGGGGTGGCTGTGTCTTTTTGATTTTAATTTCCCTAATCTATAGGACCATAAGTGGAAGTGCCCTAGGCTCTGTTGCTTTGTTTTTTAGATGTTTCAGGAAACACCATACACTTCTCCCGAGTGTCTGTTGGCAATTTACATCCCGCCCATCAGCATAACAAGGCTCCCAGTTCTCCATGGCCTGTCCTGCCTTTCTGGATTTTACAATTTTTTCAGATGGCCCTTTTGACCGGGGGGAAGTGAGACTTCATCGTAGTGCAGATTTCCTTTGCAAGCTTGCTTGCTTGGCCAAAAAGGGCGTATGCGTTTTTTCCTGAATATATTCAGGAAAAAACGCATACGCCCTTTTTGGCCAAGTGCATCATTGTGGACGTTCTGCCTCTTTTCCTATGCTTTCAATGCAATTCCAGTCTACCTCCTGAAATCAGTTTCCTGCAATTCTGCCCCGCTTTCAAGTCCTCTTGGCAGCCTTACTTCAGTATATTTTTGGACGATAGCTGTCATTTATAACACTGCAGGTTTGTGAATTACAGTGCCCCTGAGCTCCTTTCTTCAACTCGCTTTCTTGTGAGCTGGCCGCAACAACGCAGGATGGCTTCAGGCCCTAATCTGGTTCTGGCATGGCACGCTGAGCCTTTGGTTAATTCCTCTTCCTGGTGGGAAATGAGAGTTAAATTTGCCCGTCCAGACACCTCCAGCTAGTCTCTCATTGGTTCTCCCTATTCCTGTTCATCTTCCACAGAAATTGCAAACTAGGCCAAACAGGAGGTTAAAGGCGCTGACTCTCCAAGTGGGGAAAGTGTTAGTAAAGCGTCTGGAATGTTGCACCCGAGTACCAGGGGAGGAAAACTGAGACATATTTGAACACGTCTCCCGTTCACACGGTTGATCATACTCTGGGTTCCACATGCATGTTTTAGCTGAAGGAAGAATACCTTAAACCTGGAGAGTTGAGACCCGTGGAATGGGTACCATGCAATATGACTTCAAAGGGTCTTCATTTGCTCACCGAACGTCTCCAATCCTATCACTGCTGCGTTTATGCCCCTGTACACACGCTTGATTCTCTTTTGGAGACATAGCAATCCATAGGTTTTAAGATACTTACTAGTCAGGTACATTCTTAGGGATTTATTATGGGGTGTTGAGTCCATTTCGTTGAGCAAGGAGTAGCTCTTGTCTATTCCATATTTGGCTTAAGGAACTTTATCTGTGCTCATTTCAATCTCTGGTTTTATGCAGCACCCCAACTCACCTTTCCCCTTAAGCAAGCATAAGTTGGTTTTCTACATTTGAGACCCTGTTCTGTCTTGGAATTCAGTTCCTGTGTAGCCAAGGTTACATTCCGTGTATTAGTGATATCTTATGATGTTTCTTTTTCTGTGTGACTTATTTCAGTTAGAATCATCATACTTGAATCCACTCATTATGCTGCTACGGGCCTGATGACATAGATTTCATTGCTGAGTGATACTGCATTGTACGTAAGTACCACAAGTTCTTTATCCATTTTTCTCTTTCTGTTATATTGAACATGTACGGTAAACGAGGTTCTTGTAAACAGAGGCGTCCCAAACTTTGGGGTGGCTGTGTCTTTTTGATTTTAATTTCCCTAAGCTATAGGACCATAAGTGGAAGTGCCCTAGGCTCTGTTGCTTTGTTTTTTAGATGTTTCAGGAAACACCATACAGTTCTCCCGAGTGTCTGTTGGCAATTTACATCCCGCCCATCAGCATAACAAGGCTCCCAGTTCTCCATGGCCTGTCCTGCCTTTGTGGATTTTACACTTTTTTCAGATGGCCCTTTTGACCGGGGGGAAGTGAGACTTCATTGTAGTGCAGATTTCCTTTGCAAGCTTGCTTGGTTGGCCAAAAAGGGCGTATGCGTTTTTTCCTGAATATATTCAGGAAAAAACGCATACGCCCTTTTTGGCCAAGTGCATCATTGTGGACGTTCTGCCTCTTTTCCTATGCTTTCAATGCAATTCCAGTCTACCTCCTGAAATCGGTTTCCTGCAATTCTGCCCCGCTTTCAAGTCCTCTTGGCAGCCTTACTTCAGTATATTTTTGGACGATAGCTGTCATTTATAACTCTGCAGGTTTGTGAATTACAGTGCCCCTGAGCTCCTTTCTTCAACTCGCTTTCTTGTGAGCTGGCCGCAACACCGCAGGATGGCTTCAGGCCCTAATCTGGTTCCGGCACAGCACGCTGAGCCTTTGGTTAATTCCTCTTCCTGGTGGGAAATGAGAGTTAAATTTGCCCGTCCAGACACCTCCAGCTAGTCTCTCATTGGTTCTCGCTATTCCTGTTCATCTTCCGCAGAAATTGCAAACTGGGCCAAACAGGAGGTTAAAGGGACTGACTATCCCTGTCGGGAGAGTGTTAGTAAAGCGTCTGGAATGTTGCACCCGAGTACCAGGGTATGAAAACTGAGACATATTTGAACACGTCTCCCGATCACATGGTTGATCATACTCTAGGTTCCACATGCATGTTTTAGCTGAAGGAAGAATACCTTAAACCTGGGTAGTTGAAACCTGTGGAATCGGTAGCATGCAATATGACTTCAAAGGGTCTTCATTTGCTCACCGAACCTCTCCAATCCTATCACTGCTGCGTTTATGCCCCTGTACACATGCTTGATTCTCTTTCGGAGACATAGCAATCCATTAGTTTTAAGATACTTACTAGTCAGGTACATTCTTAGGCGTTTAATATGCGGTGTTGAGTCCATTTCGTTGAGCAAGGAGTAGCTCTTGTCTATTCCATATTTGGCTTAAGGAACTTTATCTGTGCTCATTTCAATCTCTGGTTTTATGCAGCACACCAACTCACCTTTCCCCTTAAGCAAGCATAAGTTGCTTTTCTAAATTTGAGTCCCTGTTCTGTTCTGTAATTCAGTTCCTGTGTAGCCAAGTTTACATTCCGTGTATTAGTGATATCTTATGATGTTTCTTTTTCTGTGTGACTTATTTCAGTTAGAATCATCGTACCTGAATCCACTCATTGTGCTGCTACGGGCCTGATGACATAGATTTCATTGCTGAGTGATATTGCATTGTATGTAAGTACCACAAGTTCTTTATCCATTTTTCACTTTCTGCGATGTTGAACTTGTACTGTAAACGAGGTTTTTATAAACACAGCCGTTCCAAACTTTGGGGTGGCTGTGTCTTTTTGATTTTAATTTCCCTAATCTATAGGACCATAAGTGGAAGTGCCCTAGGCTCTGTTGCTTTGTTTTTTAGATGTTTCAGGAAACACCATACACTTCTCCCGAGTGTCTGTTGGCAATTTACATCCCGCCCATCAGCATAACAAGGCTCCCAGTTCTCCATGGCCTGTCCTGCCTTTCTGGATTTTACAATTTTTTCAGATGGCCCTTTTGACCGGGGGGAAGTGAGACTTCATCGTAGTGCAGATTTCCTTTGCAAGCTTGCTTGCTTGGCCAAAAAGGGCGTATGCGTTTTTTCCTGAATATATTCAGGAAAAAACGCATACGCCCTTTTTGGCCAAGTGCATCATTGTGGACGTTCTGCCTCTTTTCCTATGCTTTCAATGCAATTCCAGTCTACCTCCTGAAATCAGTTTCCTGCAATTCTGCCCCGCTTTCAAGTCCTCTTGGCAGCCTTACTTCAGTATATTTTTGGACGATAGCTGTCATTTATAACACTGCAGGTTTGTGAATTACAGTGCCCCTGAGCTCCTTTCTTCAACTCGCTTTCTTGTGAGCTGGCCGCAACAACGCAGGATGGCTTCAGGCCCTAATCTGGTTCTGGCATGGCACGCTGAGCCTTTGGTTAATTCCTCTTCCTGGTGGGAAATGAGAGTTAAATTTGCCCGTCCAGACACCTACAGCTAGTCTCTCATTGGTTCTCGCTATTCCTGTTCATCTTCCGCAGAAATTGCAAACTGGGCCAAACAGGAGGTTAAAGGCGCTGACTCTCCAAGTGGGGAGAGTGTTAGTAAAGCGTCTGGAATGTTGCACCCGAGTACCAGGGGAGGAAAACTGAGACATATTTGAACACGTCTCCCATTCACACGGTTGATCATACTCTGGGTTCCACATGCATGTTTTAGCTGAAGGAAGAATACCTTAAACCTGGAGAGTTGAGACCCGTGGAATGGGTACCATGCAATATGACTTCAAAGGGACTTCATTTGCTCACCGAACCTCTCCAATCCTATCACTGCTGCGTTTATGCCCCTGTACACACGCTTGATTCTCTTTTGGAGACATAGCAATCCATAGGTTTTAAGATACTTACTAGTCAGGTACATTCTTAGGCATTTAATATGGGGTGTTGCGTCCATTTTGTTGAGCAAGGAGTAGCTCTTGTCTATTCCATATTTGGCTTAAGGAACTTTATCTCTGCTCATTTCAATCTCTGGTTTTATGCAGCACCCCAACTCACCTTTCCCCTTAAGCAAGCATAAGTTGGTTTTCTAAATTTGTGTCCCTGTTCTGTTCTGGAATTCAGTTCCTGTGTAGCCAAGTTTACATTCCGTGTATTAGTGATATCTTATGATGTTTCTTTTTCTGTGTGACTTATTTCAGTTAGAATCATCGTACCTGAATCCACTCATTGTGCTGCTACGGGCCTGATGACATAGATTTCATTGCTGAGTGATCCTGCATTGTACGTAAGTACCACAACTTTTTTATCCATTTTTCACTTTCTGCGATGTTGAACTTGTACTGTAAAGGAGGTTCTTATAAACAGAGCCGTTCCAAACTTTGGGGTGGCTGTGTCTTTTTGATTTTAATTTCCCTAAGCTATAGGACCATAAGTGGAAGTGCCCTAGGCTCTGTTGCTTTGTTTTTTAGATGTTTCAGGAAACACCATACACTTCTCCCGAGTGTCTGTTGGCAATTTACATCCCGCCCATCAGCATAACAAGGCTCCCAGTTCTCCATGGCCTGTCCTGCCTTTCTGGATTTTACACTTTTTTCAGATGGCCCTTTTGACTGGGGGGAAGTGAGACTTCATTGTAGTGCAGATTTCCTTTGCAAGCTTGCTTGCTTGGCCAAAAAGGGCGTATGCGTTTTTTCCTGAATATATTCAGGAAAAAACGCATACGCCCTTTTTGGCCAAGTGCATCATTGTGGACGTTCTGCCTCTTTTCCTATGCTTTCAATGCAATTCCAGTCTACCTCCTGAAATCAATTTCCTGCAATTCTGCCGCGCTTTCAAGTCCTCTTGGCAGCCTTACTTCAGTATATTTTTGGACGATAGCTGTCATTTATAACACTGCAGGTTTGTGAATTACAGTGCCCCTGAGCTCCTTTCTTCAACTCGCTTTCTTGTGAGCTGGCCGCAACAACGCAGGATGGCTTCAGGCCCTAATCTGGTTCCGGCACGGCACGCTGAGCCTTTGGTTAATTCCTCTTCCTGGTGGGAAATGAGAGTTAAATTTGCCCGTCCAGACACCTCCAGCTAGTCTCTCATTGGTTCTCGCTATTCCTGTTCATCTTCCGCAGAAATTGCAAACTGGGCCAAACAGGAGGTTAAAGGGACTGACTCTCCATGTCGGGAGAGTGTTAGTAAAGCGTCTAGAATGTTGCACCCGAGTACCAGGGTATGAAAACTGAGACATATTTGAACACGTCTCCCGATCACATGGTTGATCTTACTCTAGGTTCCACATGCATGTTTTAGCTGAAGGAAGAATACCTTAAACCTGGAGAGTTGAGACCCGTGTAATGGGTACCATGCAATATGACTTCAAAAGGTCTTCATTTGCTCACCGAACCTCTCCAATCCTATCACTGCTGCGTTTATGCCCCTGTACACACGCTTGATTCTCTTTTGGAGACATAGCAATCCATAGGTTTTAAGATACATACTAGTCAGGTACATTCTTAGGCTTTTAATATGGTGTGTTGAGTCCATTTCGTTGAGTAAGGAGTAGCTCTTGTCTATTCCATATTTGGCTTAAGGAACTTTATCTGTGCTCATTTCAATCTCTGGTTTTATGCAGCACCCCAACTCACCTTTCCCCTTAAGCAAGCATAAGTTGGTTTTCTAAATTTGAGACCCTGTTCTGTTTTGGAATTCAGTTCCTGTGTAGCCAAGTTTACATTCCGTGTATTAGTGATATCTTATGATGTTTCTTTTTCTGTGTGACTTATTTCAGTTAGAATCATCGTACCTGAATCCACTCATTGTGCTGCTAAGGGCCTGATGACATAGATTTCATTGCTGAGTGATATTGCTTTGTAAGTAAATACCACAACTTCTTTATCCATTTTTCACTTTCTGCGATGTTGAACTTGTACTGTAAACGAGGTTCTTGTAAACAGAGCCGTTCCAAACTTTGGGGTGCCTGTGTCTTTTTGATTTTAATTTCCCTATGCTATAGGACCATAAGTGGAAGTGCCCTAGGCTCTGTTGCTTTGTTTTTTAGATGTTTCTGGAAACACCATACACTTCTCCCGAGTGTCTGTTGGCAATTTACATCCCGCCCATCAGCATAACAAGGCTCCCAGTTCTCCATGGCCTGTCCTGCCTTTCTGTTTTTTACACTTTTTTCAGATGGCCCTTTTGACCGGGGGGAAGTGAGACTTCATTGTAGTGCAGATTTCCTTTGCAAGCTTGCTTGGTTGGCCAAAAAGGGCGTATGCGTTTTTTCCTGAATATATTCAGGAAAAAACGCATACGCCCTTTTTGTCCAAGTGCATCATTGTGGACGTTCTGCCTCTTTTCCTATGCTTTCAATGCAATTCCAGTCTACCTCCTGAAATCGATTTCCTGCAATTCTGCCGCGCTTCCAAGTCCTCTTGGCAGCCTTACTTCAGTATATTTTTGGACGATAGCTGTCATTGATAACTCTCCAGGTTTGTGAATTACAGTGCCCCTGAGCTCCTTTCTTCAACTCGCTTTCTTTTGAGCTGGCCGAAACACCACAGGATGGCTTCAGGCGCTAATGTGGTTCTGGCATGGCACGCTGAGCCTTTGGTTATTTCCTCTTCCTGGTGGGAAATGAGAGTTAAATTTGCCCGTCAAGACACCTCCAGCTAGTCTCTCATTGGTTCTCGCTATTCCTGTTCATCTTCCGCAGAAATTGCAAACTGGGCCAAACAGGAGGTTAAAGGGACTGACTCTCCAAGTGGGGAGAGTGTTAGTAAAGCGTCTGGAATGTTGCACCCGAGTACCAGGGGAGGAAAACTGAGACATATTTGAACACGTCTCCCGATCACATGGTTGATCATACTCTAGGTTCCACATGGATATTGTAGCTGAAGGAAGAATACCTTAAACCTGGAGATTTGAGACCCGTGTAATGGGTACCATAAAATATGACTTCAAAGGGACTTCATTTGCTCACCGAACCTCTCCAATCCTATCACTGCTGCGTTTATGCCCCTGTAAACACGCTTGATTCTCTTTTGGAGACATAGCAATCCATAGGTTTTAAGATACTTACTAGTCAGGTACATTCTTAGGCGTTTAATATGCGGTGTTGAGTCCATTTCGTTGAGCAAGGAGTAGCTCTTGTCTATTCCATATTTGGCTTAAGGAACTTTATCTGTGCTCATTTCAATCTCTGGTTTTATGCAGCACCCCAACTCACCTTTCCCCTTAAGCAAGCATAAGTTGGTTTTCTAAATTTGAGACCCTGTTCTGTTTTGGAATTTAGTTCCTGTGTAGCCAAGTTTACATTCCGTGTATTAGTGATATCTTATGATGTTTCTTTTTCTGTGTGACTTATTTCAGTTAGAATCATCGTACCTGAATCCACTCATTATGCTGCTATGGGCCTGATGACATAGATTTCATTGCTGAGTGATACTGCATTGTACGTAAGTACCACATGTTCTTTATCCATTTTTCACTTTCTGTGATATTGAACTTGTATGGTAAACGAGGTTCTTGTAAACAGAGGCGTCCGAAACTTTGGGGTGGCTGTGTCTTTTTGATTTTAATTTCCCTAAGCTATAGGACCATAAGTGGGAGTGCCCTAGGCTCTGTTGCTTTGTTTTTTAGATGTTTCAGGAAACACCATACACTTCTCCCGAGTGTCTGTTGGCAATTTACATCCCGCCCATCAGCATAACAAGGCTCCCAGTTCTCCATGGCCTGTCCTGCCTTTCTGGATTTTACACTTTTTTCAGATGGCCCTTTTGACCTGGGGGAAGTGAGACTTCATTGTAGTGCAGATTTCCTTTGCAAGTTTGCTTGCTTGGCCAAAAAGGGCGTATGCGTTTTTTCCTGAATATATTCAGGAAAAAACGCATACGCCCTTTTTGGCCAAGTGCATCATTGTGGACGTTCTGCCTCTTTTCCTATGCTTTCAATGCAATTCCAGTCTACCTCCTGAAATCGGTTTCCTGCAATTCTACCCCGCTTTCAAGTCCTCTTGGCAGCCTTACTTCAGTATATTTTTGGACGATAGCTGTCATTTATAACTCTGCAGGTTTGTGAATTACAGTGCCCCTGAGCTCCTTTCTTCAACTCGCTTTCTGTTGAGCTGGCCGCAACACCACAGTATGGCTTCAGGCCCTAATGTGGTTCTGGCACGGCACGCTGAGCCTTTGGTTATTTCCTCTTCCTGGTGGGAAATGAGAGTTAAATTTGCCCGTCCAGACACCTCCAGCTAGTCTCTCATTGGTTCTCGCTATTCCTGTTCATCTTCCACAGAAATTGCAAACTGGGCCAAACAGGAGGTTAAAGGTGCTGACTCTCCAAGTGGGGAGAGTGTTAGTAAAGCGTCTGGAATGTTGCACTCGAGTACCAGGGTACGAAAACTGAGACATATTTGAACACGTCTCCCGATCACATGGTTGATCATACTCTAGGTTCCACATGCATGTTTTAGCTGAAGGAAGAATACCATAAACCTGGGTAGTTGAAACCCGTGGAATGGGTACCATGCAATATGACTTCAAAGGGTCTTCATTTGCTCACCGAACCTCTCCAATCCTATCACTGCTGCGTTTATGCCCCTGTACACATGCTTGATTCTCTTTCGGAGACATAGCAATCCGTAGGTTTTAAGATACTTACTAGTCAGGTACATTCTTAGGCGTTTAATATGCGGTGTTGAGTCCATTTCGTTGAGCAAGGAGTAGCTCCTGTCTATTCCATATTTGGCTTAAGGAACTTTATCTGTGTTCATTTCAATCTCTGGTTTTATGCAGCACCCCAACTCACCTTTACCCTTAAGCAAGCATAAGTTGGTTTTCTAAATTTGAGACCCTGTTCTGTTTTGGAATTCAGTTCCTGTGTAGCCAAGTTTACATTCCGTGTATTACTGATATCTTATGATGTTTCTTTTTCTGTGTGACTTATTTCAGTTAGAATCATCATACCTGAATCCACTCATTGTGCTACTAAGGGCCTGATGACACAGATTTCATTGCTGAGTGATATTGCATTGTAAGTAAATACCACAACTTCTTTAACCATTTTTCACTTTCTGCGATGTTGAACTTGTACTGTAAACGAGGTTCTTGTAAACAGAGCCCTTCCAAACTTTAGGGTGGCTGTGTCTTTTTGATTTTAATTTCCCTAAGCTATAGGACCATAAGTGGAAGTGCCCTAGGCTCTGTTGCTTTGTTTTTTAGATGTTTCAGGAAACACCATACACTTCTCCCGAGTGTCTGTTGGCAATTTACATCCCGCCCATCAGCATAACAAGGCTCCCAGTTCTCCATGGCCTGTCCTGCCTTTCTGGATTTTACACTTTTTTGAGATGACCCTTTTGACCGGGGGGAAGTGAGACTTCATTGTAGTGCAGATTTCCTTTGCAAGTTTGCTTGCTTGGCCAAAAAGGGCGTATGCGTTTTTTCCTGAATATATTCAGGAAAAAATGCATACGCCCTTTTTGGCCAAGTGCATCATTGTGGACGTTCTGCCTCTTTTCCTATGCTTTCAATGCAATTCCAGTCTACCTCCTGAAATCGGTTTCCTGCAATTCTGCCGCGCTTTCAAGTCCTCTTGGCAGCCTTACTTCAGTATATTTTTGGACGATAGCTGTCATTTATAACTCTGCAGGTTTGTGAATTACAGTGCCCCTGAGCTCCTTTCTTCAACTCGCTTTCTTTTGAGCTGGCCGCAACACCGCAGGATGGCTTCAGGCCCTAATCTGGTTCCGGCACGGCACGCTGAACCTTTGGTTATTTCTTCTTCCTGGTGGGAAATGAGAGTTAAATTTGCCCGTCCAGACACCTCCAGCTAGTCTCTCATTGGTTCTCCCTATTCCTGTTCATCTTCCGCAGAAATTGCAAACTGGGCCAAACAGGACGTTAAAGGCGCTGACTCTCCAAGTGTGGAGAGTGTTAGTAAATCGTCTGGAATGTTGCACCCGAGTACCAGGGGAGGAAACCTGGAACATATTTGAACACGTCTCCCGTTCACACGGTTGATCATACTCTGGGTTCCACATGCATGTTTTAGCTGAAGGAAGAATAACTTAAACCTGGAGAGTTGAGACCTGTGTAATGGGAACCATGCAATATGACTTCAAAGGGTCTTCATTTGCTCACCGAACCTCTCCAATCCTATCATTGCTGCGTTTATACCCCTGTACACACGCTTGATTCTCTTTTGGAGACATAGCTATCCATAGGTTTTAAGATACTTACTAGGCAGGTACATTCTTAGGCGTTTAATATGCGGTGTTGAGTCCATTTCGTTGAGCAAGGAGTAGCTCTTGTCTATTCCATATTTGGCTTAAGGAACTTTATCTGTGCTCATTTCAATCTCTGGTTTTATGTAGCACCCCAACTCACCTTTCCCCTTAAGCAAGCATAAGTTGGTTTTCTAAATTTGAGACCCTGTTCTGTTTTGGAATTCAGTTCCTGTGTAGCCAAGTTTACATTCCGTGTATTACTGATATATTATGATGTTTCTTTTTCTGTGTGACTTATTTCAGTTAGAATCATCATACCTGAATCCACTCATTGTGCTGCTAAGGGCCTGATGACATAGATTTCACTGCTGAGTGATATTGCTTTGTAAGTAAATACCACAACTTCTTTATCCATTTTTCACTTTCTGCGGTGTTGAACTTGTACTGTAAATGAGGTTCTTGTAAACAGAGCCGTTGCAAACTTTGGGGTGGCTGTGTCTTTTTGATTTTAATTTCCCTAAGCTATAGGACCATAAGTGGAAGTGCCCTAGGCTCTGTTGCTTTGTTTTTTAGATGTTTCAGGAAACACCATACACTTCTCCCGAGTGTCTGTTGGCAATTTACATCCCGCCCATCAGCATAACAAGGCTCCCAGTTCTCCATGGCCTGTCCTGCCTTTCTGGATTTTACACTTTTTTCAGATGGCCCTTTTGACCGGGGGTAAGTGAGATTTCATTGTAGTGCAGATTTCCTTTGCAAGCTTGCTTGGTTGGCCAGAAAGGGCGTATGCGTTTTTTCCTGAATATATTCAGGAAATAACGCATACGCCCTTTTTGGCCAAGTGCATCATTGTGGACGTTCTGCCTCTTTTCCTATGCTTTCAATGCAATTCCAGTCTACCTCCTGAAATCGGTTTCCTGCAATTCTGCCCCGCTTTCAAGTCCTCTTGGCAGCCTTACTTCAGTATATTTTTGGACGATAGCTGTCATTTATAACTCTGCAGGTTTGTGAATTACAGTGCCCCTGAGCTCCTTTCTTCAACTCGCTTTCTTGTGAGCTGACCGCAACACCGCAGGATGGCTTCAGGCCCTAATGTGGTTCCAGCACGGCATGCTCAGCCTTTGGTTATTTCCTCTTCCTGGTGGGAAATGAGAGTTAAATTTGCCCGTCCAGACACCTCCAGCTAGTCTCTCATTGGTTCTCGCTATTCCTGTTCATCTTCCGCAGAAATTGCAAACTGGGCCAAACAGGAGGTTAAAGGGACTGACTCTCCAAGTCGGGAGAGTGTTAGTAAAGCGTCTGGAATGTTGCATCCGAGTACCAGGGTATGAAAACTGAGACATATTTGAACACGTCTCCCGATCACATGGTTGATCATACTCTGGGTTCCACATGCATGTTTTAGCTGAAGGAAGAATACCTTAAACCTGGGTCGTTGAAACCTGTGGAATGGGTACCATGCAATATGACTTCAAAGGGTCTTCATTTGCTCACCGAACCTCTCCAATCCTATCACTGCTGCGTTTATGCCCCTGTACACATGCTTGATTCTCTTCCGGAGACAAAGCAATCCATAGGTTTTAAGATACTTACTAGTCAGGTACATTCTTAGGTGTTTAATATGCGGTGTTGAGTCCATTTCGTTGAGCAAGGAGTAGCTCTTGTCTATTCCATATTTAGCTTAAGGAACTTTATCTGTGCTCATTTCAATCTCTGGTTTTATGCAGCACCCCAACTCACCTTTCCCCTTAAGCAAGCATAAGTTGGTTTTCTAAATTTGAGACCCTGTTCTGTTCTGTAATTCAGTTCCTGTGTAGCCAAGTTTACATTCCGTGTATTACTGATATCTTATGATGTTTCTTTTTCTGTGTGACTTATTTCAGTTAGAATCTTCATACCTGAATCCACTCATTGTGCTGCTAAGGGCCTGATGACATAGATTTCATTGCTGAGTGATATTGCTTTGTAAGTAAATACCACAACTTCTTTATCCATTTTTCACTTTCTGCGATGTTGAACTTGTACTGTAAACGAGGTTCTTGTAAACAGAGGCGTCCCAAACTTTGGGGTGGCTGTGTCTTTTTGATTTTAATTTCCCTAAGCTATAGGACCATAAGTGGAAGTGCCCTAGGCTCTGTTGCTTTGTTTTTTAGATGTTTCAGGAAACACCATACACTTCTCCCGAGTGTCTGTTGGCAATTTACATCCCGCCCATCAGCATAACAAGGCTCCCAGTTCTCCATGGCCTGTCCTGCCTTTCTGGATTTTACACTTTTTTCAGATGGCCCTTTTGACCGGGGGGAAGTGAGACTTCATTGTAGTGCAGATTTCCTCTGCAAGCTTGCTTGGTTGGCCAAAAAGGGCGTATGCGTTTTTTCCTGAATATATTCAGGAAAAAACGCATACGCCCTTTTTGGCCAAGTGCATCATTGTGGACGTTCTGCCTCTTTTCCTATGCTTTCAATGCAATTCCAGTCTACCTCCTGAAATCGGTTTCCTGCAATTCTGCCGCGCTTTCAAGTCCTCTTGGCAGCCTTACTTCAGTATATTTTTGGACGATAGCTGTCATTTATAACTCTGCAGGTTTGTGAATTACAGTGCCCCTGAGCTCCTTTCTTCAACTCGCTTTCTTGTGAGCTGGCCGCAACACCACAGGATGGCTTCAGGCCCTAATCTTGTTCCGGCACGGCACGCTGAGCCTTTGGTTAATTCCTCTTCCTGGTGGGAAATGAGAGATAAATTTGCCCGTCCAGACACCTCCAGCTAGTCTCTCATTGGTTCTCACTATTCCTGTTCATCTTCCGCAGAAATTGCAAACTAGGCCAAACAGGAGGTTAAAGGGACTGACTCTCCAAGTCGGGAGAGTGTTAGTAAAGCGTCTGGAATGTTGCACCCGAGTACCAGGGTACGAAAACTGAGACATATTTGAACACGTCTCCCGATCACATGGTTGATCATACTCTAGGTTCCACATGCATGTTTTAGCTGAAGGAAGAATACCTTAAACCTGGGTAGTTGATACCTGTGGAATGGGTACCATGCAATATGACTTCAAAGGGTCTTCATTTGCTCACCGAACCTCTCCAATCCTATCACTGCTGCGTTTATGCCCCTGTAAACATGCTTGATTCTCTTTCGGAGACATAGCAATCCATAGGTTTTAAGATACTTACTAGTCAGGTACATTCTTAGGCGTTTAATATGCGGTGTTGAGTCCATTTCGTTGAGCAAGGAGTAGCTCTTGTCTATTCCATATTTGGCTTAAGGAACATTATCTGTGCTCATTTCAATCTCTGGTTTTATGCAGCACCCCAACTCACCTTTCCCCTTAAGCAAGCATAAGTTGGTTTTCTAAATTTGAGACCCTGTTCTGTTTTGGAATTCAGTTCCTGTGTAGCCAAGTTTACATTCCATGTATTAGTGATATCTTATGATGTTTCTTTTTCTGTGTGACTTATTTCAGTTAGAATCATCGTACCTGAATCCACTCATTATGCTGCTACGGGCCTGATGACATAGATTTCATTGCTGAGTGATACTGCATTGTACGTAAGTACCACAAGTTCTTTATCCATTTTTCACTTTCTGTGATATTGAACTTGTACGGTAAACGAGGTTCTTGTAAACAGAGGCATCCCAAACTTTGGCGTGGCTGTGTCTTTTTGATTTTAATTTCCCTAAGCTATAGGACCATAAGTGGAAGTGCCCTAGGCTCTGTTGCTTTGTTTTTTAGATGTTTCAGGAAACACCATACACTTCTCCCGAGTGTCTGTTGGCAATTTACATCCCGCCCATCAGCATAACAAGGCTCCCAGTTCTCCATGGCCTGTCCTGCCTTTCTGGATTTTACACTTTTTTCAGATGGCCTTTTTGACCGGGGGGAAGTGAGACTTCATTGTAGTGCAGATTTCCTTTGCAAGCTTGCTTGCTTGGCCAAAAAGGGCGTATGCGTTTTTTCCTGAATATATTCAGGAAAAAACGCATACGCCCTTTTTGGCCAAGTGCATCATTGTGGACGTTCTGCCTCTTTTCCTATGCTTTCAATGCAATTCCAGTCTACCTCCTGAAATCGGTTTCCTGCAATTCTGCTCCGCTTTCAAGTCCTCTTGGCAGCCTTACTTCAGTATATTTTTGGACGATAGCTGTCATTTATAACTCTGCAGGTTTGTGAATTACAGTGCCCCTGAGCTCCTTTCTTCAACTCGCTTTCTTGTGAGCTGGCCGCAACACCGCAGGATGGCTTCAGGCCCTAATCTGGTTCCGGCACGGCACGCTGAGCCTTTGGTTATTTCCTCTTCTTGGTGGGAAATGAGAGTTAAATTTGCCCGTCCAGACACCTCCAGCTAGTCTCTCACTGGTTCTCGCTATTCCTGTTCATCTTCCGCAGAAAATGCAAACTGGGCCAAACAGGAGTTTAAAGGCGCTGACTCTCCAAGTGGGGAGAGTGTTAGTAAAGCGTCTGGAATGTTGCACCCGAGTACCAGGGGAGGAAAACTGAGACATATTTGAACACGTCTCCCGTTCACACGGTTGATCATACTCTGGGTTCCACATGCATATTTTAGCTGAAGGAAGAATACCTTAAACCTGGAGAGTTGAGACCCGTGTAATGGGTACCATGCAATATGACTTCAAAGGGTCTTCATTTGTTCACCGAACCTCTCCAATCCTATCACTGCTGCGTTTATGCCCCTGTACACATGCTTGATTCTCTTTTGGAGACATAGCAATCCATAGGTTTTAAGATAATTACTAGTCAGGTACATTCTTAGGCGTTTAATATGGGGTGTTGAGTCCATTTCGTTGAGCAAGGAGTAGCTCTTGTCTATTCCATATTTGGCTTAAGGAACTTTATCTGTGCTCATTTCAATCTCTGGTTTTATGCAGCACCCCAACTCACCTTTCCCCTTAAGCAAGCATAAGTTGGTTTTCTAAATTTGAGACCCTGTCCTGTTTTGGAATTCAGTTCCTGTGTAGCCAAGTTTACATTCCGTGTATTAGTGATATCTTATGATGTTTCTATTTCTGTGTGACTTATTTCAGTTAGAATCATCATACCTGAATCCACTCATTGTGCTGCTACGGGCCTGATGACATAGATTTCATTGCTGAGTGATACTGCATTGTACGTAAGTACCACAAGTTCTTTATCCATTTTTCACTTTCTGTGATATTGAACTTGTACGGTAAACGAGGTTCTTGTAAACAGAGGCGTCCCAAACTTTGGGGTGGCTGTGTCTTTTTGATTTTAATTTCCCTAAGCTATAGGACCATAAGTGGAAGTGCCCTAGGCTCTGTTGCTTTGTTTTTTAGATGTTTCAGGAAACACCATACACTTCTCCCAAGTGTCTGTTGGCAATTTACTTCCCGCCCATCAGCATAACAAGGCTCCCAGTTCTCCATGGCCTGTCCTGCCTTTCTGGAATTTATACTTTTTTCAGATGGCCCTTTTCACCGGGGGGAAGTGAGACTTCATTGTAGTGCAGATTTCCTTTGCAAGCTTGCTTGCTTGGCCAAAAAGGGCGTATGCGTTTTTTCCTGAATATATTCAGGAAAAAACGCATACGCCCTTTTTGGCCAAGTGCATCATTGTGGACGTTCTGCCTCTTTTCCTATGCTTTCAATGCAATTCCAGTCTACCTCCTGAAATCGGTTTCCTGCAATTCTGCCCCGCTTTCAAGTCCTCTTGGCAGCCTTACTTCAGTATATTTTTGGACGATAGCTGTCATTTATAACTCTGCAGGTTTGTGAATTACAGTGCCCCTGAGCTCCTTTCTTCAACTCGCTTTCTTGTGAGCTGGCCGCAACACCGCAGGATGGCTTCAGGCCCTAATCTGGTTCCGGCACGGCACGCTGAGCCTTTGGTTATTTCCTCTTCTTGGTGGGAAATGAGAGTTAAATTTGCCCGTCCAGACACCTCCAGCTAGTCTCTCACTGGTTCTCGCTATTCCTGTTCATCTTCCGCAGAAAATGCAAACTGGGCCAAACAGGAGGTTAAAGGCGCTGACTCTCCAAGTGGGGAGAGTGTTAGTAAAGCGTCTGGAATGTTGCACCCGAGTACCAGGGGAGGAAAACTGAGACATATTTGAACACGTCTCCCGTTCACACGGTTGATCATACTCTGGGTTCCACATGCATATTTTAGCTGAAGGAAGAATACCTTAAACCTGGAGAGTTGAGACCCGTGTAATGGGTACCATGCAATATGACTTCAAAGGGTCTTCATTTGTTCACCGAACCTCTCCAATCCTATCACTGCTGCGTTTATGCCCCTGTACACATGCTTGATTCTCTTTTGGAGACATAGCAATCCATAGGTTTTAAGATAATTACTAGTCAGGTACATTCTTAGGCGTTTAATATGGGGTGTTGAGTCCATTTCGTTGAGCAAGGAGTAGCTCTTGTCTATTCCATATTTGGCTTAAGGAACTTTATCTGTGCTCATTTCAATCTCTGGTTTTATGCAGCACCCCAACTCACCTTTCCCCTTAAGCAAGCATAAGTTGGTTTTCTAAATTTGAGACCCTGTCCTGTTTTGGAATTCAGTTCCTGTGTAGCCAAGTTTACATTCCGTGTATTAGTGATATCTTATGATGTTTCTATTTCTGTGTGACTTATTTCAGTTAGAATCATCGTACCTGAATCCACTCATTGTGCTGCTACGGGCCTGATGACATAGATTTCATTGCTGAGTGATACTGCATTGTACGTAAGTACCACAAGTTCTTTATCCATTTTTCACTTTCTGTGATATTGAACTTGTACGGTAAACGAGGTTCTTGTAAACAGAGGCGTCCCAAACTTTGGGGTGGCTGTGTCTTTTTGATTTTAATTTCCCTAAGCTATAGGACCATAAGTGGAAGTGCCCTAGGCTCTGTTGCTTTGTTTTTTAGATGTTTCAGGAAACACCATACACTTCTCCCAAGTGTCTGTTGGCAATTTACATCCCGCCCATCAGCATAACAAGGCTCCCAGTTCTCCATGGCCTGTCCTGCCTTTCTGGATTTTACACTTTTTTCAGATGGCCCTTTTGACCGGGGGGAAGTGAGACTTCATTGTAGTGCAGATTTCCTTTGCAAGCTTGCTTGGTTGGCCAAAAAGTGCGTATGCGTTTTTTCCCGAATATATTCAGGAAAAAACGCATACGCCCTTTTTGGCCAAGTGCATCATTGTGGACGTTCTGCCTCTTTTCCTATGCTTTCAATGCAATTCCAGTCTACCTCCTGAAATCGGTTTCCTGCAATTCTGCCGCACTTTCAAGTCCTCTTGGCAGCCTTACTTCAGTATATTTTTGGACGATAGCTGTCATTTATAACTCTGCAGGTTTGTGAATTACAGTGCCCCTGAGCTCCTTTCTTCAACTCGCTTTCTTGTGAGCTGGCCGCAACACCGCAGGATAGCTTCAGCCCCTAATCTTGTTCCGGCACGGCACGCTGAGCCTTTGGTTATTTCCTCTTCCTGGTGGGAAATGAGAGTTAAATTTGCCCGTCAAGACACCTCCAGCTAGTCTCTCATTGGTTCTCGCTATTCCTGTTCATCTTCCGCAGAAATTGCAAACTGGGCCAAACAGGAGGTTAAAGGCGCTGACTCTCCAAGTGGGGAGAGTGTTAGTAAAGCGTCTGGAATGTTGCACCCGAGTACCAGGGGAGGAAAACTGAGACATATTTGAACACGTCTCCCGTTCACACGGTTGATCATACTCTGGGTTCCACATGCATGTTTTAGCTGAAGGAAGAATACCTTAAACCTGGAGAGTTGAGACCCGTGTAATGGGTACCATGCAATATGACTTCAAAGGGTCTTCATTTGCTCACCGAACCTCTCCAATCCTATCACTGCTGCGTTTATGCCCCTGTACACATGCTTGATTCTCTTTCGGAGACATAGCAATCCATAGGTTTTAAGATACTTACTAGTCAGGTACATTCTTAGGCGTTTAATATGCGGTGTTGAGTCCATTTCGTTGAGCAAGGAGTAGCTCTTGTCTATTCCATATTTGGCTTAAGGAACTTTATCTGTGTTCATTTCAATCTCTGGTTTTATGCAGCACCCCAACTCACCTTTACCCTTAAGCAAGCATAAGTTGGTGTTCTAAATTTGAGACCCTGTTCTGTTCTGTAATTCAGTTTGTGTGTAGCCAAGTTTACATTCCGTGTATTAGTGATATCTTATGATGTTTCTTTTTCTGTGTGACTTATTTCAGTTAGAATCATCATACCTGAATCCACTCATTGTGCTGCTAAGTGCCTGATGACATAGATTTCATTGCTGAGTGATATTGCTTTGTAAGTAAATACCACAACTTCTTTATCCATTTTTCACTTTCTGCGATGTTGAACTTGTACTGTAAACGAGGTTCTTGTAAACAGAGCCGTTCCAAACTTTGGGGTGGCTGTGTCTTTTTGATTTTAATTTTCCTAAGCTATAGGACCATAAGTGGAAGTGCCCTAGGCTCTGTTGCTTTGTTTTTTAGATGTTTCAGGAAACACCATACAGTTCTCCCGAGTGTCTGTTGGCAAGTTACATCCCGCCCATCAGCATAACAAGGCTCCCAGTTCTCCATGGCCTGTCCTGCCTTTCTGGATTTTACACTTTTTTCAGATGGCCCTTTTGACTGGGGGGAAGTGAGACTTCATTGTAGTGCAGATTTCCTTTGCAAGCTTGCTTGGTTGGCCATAAAGGGCGTATGCGTTTTTTCCTGAATATATTCAGGAAAAAACGCATACGCCCTTTTTGGCCAAGTGCATCATTGTGGACGTTCTGCCTCTTTTCCTATGCTTTCAATGCAATTCCAGTCTACCTCCTGAAATCGGTTTCCTGCAATTCTGCCGCGCTTTCAAGTCCTCTTGGCAGCCTTACTTCAGTATATTTTTGGACAATAGCTGTCATTTATAACTCTGCAGGTTTGTGAATTACAGTGCCCCTGAGCTCCTTTCTTCAACTCGCTTTCTTGTGAGCTGGCCGCAACACTACAGGATGGCTTCAGGCCCTAATCTGGTTCCGGCACGGCACGCTGAGCCTTTGGTTAATTCCTCTACCTGGTGGGAAATGAGAAATAAATTTGCCCGTCCAGACACCTCCAGCTAGTCTCTCATTGGTTCTCGCTATTCCTGTTCATCTTCCGCAGAAATTGCAAACTAGGCCATACAGGAGGTTAAAGGGACTGACTCTCCAAGTCGGGAGAGTGCTAGTAAAGCGTCTGGAATGTTGCAACCGAGTACCAGGGTATGAAAACTGAGACATATTTGAACACGTCTCCCGATCACATGGTTGATCATACTCTAGGTTCCACATGCATGTTTTAGCTGAAGGAAGAATACCTTAAACCTGGGTAGTTGAAACCTTTGGAATGGGTACCATGCAATATGACTTCAAAGGGTCTTCATTTGCTCACCGAACCTCTCCAATCCTATCACTGCTGCGTTTATGCCCCTGTACACATGCTTGATTCTCTTTCGGAGACATAGCAATCCATAGGTTTTAAGATACTTACTAGTCAGGTACATTCTTAGGCGTTTAATATGTGGTGTTGAGTCCATTTCGTTGAGCAAGGAGTACCTCTTGTCTATTCCATATTTGGCTTAAGGAACTTTATCTGTTCTCATTTCAATCTCTGGTTTTATGCAGCACCCCAACTCACCTTTCCGCTTAAGCAAGCATAAGTTGGTTTTCTAAATTTGAGACCGTGTTCTGTTCTGTAATTCAGTTCCTGTGTAGCCAAGTTTACATTCCATGTATTACTGATATCTTATGATGTTTCTTTTTCTGTGTGACTTATTTCAGTTAGAATCATCGTACCTGAATCCACTCATTATGCTGCTAAGGGCCTGATGACATAGATTTCTTTACTGAGTGATATTGCTTTGTAAGTAAATACCACAACTTCTTTATCCATTTTTCACTTTCTGCGATGTTGAACTTTTACTGTAAACGAGGTTCTTGTAAACAGAGGCGTCCCAAACTTTGGGGTGGCTGTGTCTTTTTGATTTTAATTTCCCTAAGCTATAGGACCATAAGTGGAAGTGCCCTAGGCTCTGTTGCTTTGTTTTTTAGATGTTTCAGGAAACACCATACACTTCTCCCGAGTGTCTGTTGGCAATTTACATCCCGCCCATCAGCATAACAAGGCTCCCAGTTCTCCATGGCCTGTCCTGCCTTTCTGGATTTTACACTTTTTTCAGATGGCCCTTTTGACCGGGGGGAAGTGAGACTTCATTGTAGTGCAGATTTCCTTTGCAAGCTTGCTTGGTTGGCCAAAAAGGGCGTATGCGTTTTTTCCTGAATATATTCAGGAAAAAACGCATACGCCCTTTTTGGCCAAGTGCATCATTGTGGACGTTCTGCCTCTTTTCCTATGCTTTCAATGCAATTCCAGTCTACCTCCTGAAATCGGTTTCCTGCAATTCTGCCCCGCTTTCAAGTCCTCTTGGCAGCCTTACTTCAGTATATTTTTGGACGATAGCTGTCATTTATAACTCTGCAGGTTTGTGAATTACAGTGCCCCTGAGCTCCTTTCTTCAACTCGCTTTCTTGTGAGCTGGCCGCAACACCGCAGGATGGCTTCAGGCCCTAATGTGGTTCTGGCACGGCACGCTGAGCCTTTGGTTATTTCCTCTTCCTGGTGGGAAATGAGAGTTAAATTTGCCCGTCCAGACACCTCCAGCTAGTCTCTCATTGGTTCTCGCTATTCCTGTTCATCTTCCGCAGAAATTGCAAACTGGGCCAAACAGGAGGTTAAAGGCGCTGACTCTCCAAGTGGGGAGAGTGTTAGTAAAGCGTCTGGAATGTTGCACCCGAGTACCAGGGGAGGAAAACTGAGACATATTTGAACACGTCTCCCGTTCACACGGTTGATCATACTCTGGGTTCCACATGCATGTTTTAGCTGAAGGAAGAATACCTTAAACCTTGAGAGTTGAGACCCGTGTAATGGGTACCATGCAATATGACTTCAAAGGGTCTTCATTTGCTCACCGAACCTCTCCAATCCTATCACTGCTGCGTTTATGCCCCTGTACACACGCTTGATTCTCCTTTGGAGACATAGCAATCCATAGGTTTTAAGATACTTACTAGTCAGGTACATTCTTAGGCGTTTAATATGCGGTGTTGAGTCCATTTCGTTGAGTAAGGAGTAGCTCTTGTCTATTCGATATTTGGCTTAAGGAACTTTATCTGTGCTCATTTCAATCTCTGGTTTTATGCAGCACCCCAACTCACCTTTCCCCTTAAGCAAGCATAAGTTGGTTTTCTAAATTTGAGACCCTGTTCTGTTTTGGAATTCAGTTCCTGTGTAGCGAAGTTTACATTCCGTGTATTAGTGATATCTTATGATGTTTCTTTTTCTGTGTGACTTATTTCAGTTAGAATCATCGTATCTGAATCCACTCATTATGCTGCTACGGGCCTGATGACATAGATTTCATTGCTGAGTGATACTGCATTGTACGTAAGTACCACAAGTTCTTTATCCATTTTTCACTTGCTGTGATATTGAACTTCTACGGTAAACGAGGTTCTTGTAAACAGAGGCGTCACAAATTTTGGGGTGGCTGTGTCTTTTTGATTTTAATTTCCCTAAGCTATAGGACCATAAGTGGAAGTGCCCTAGGCTCTGTTGCTTTGTTTTTTAGATGTTTCAGGAAACACCATACAATTCTCCGGAGTGTCTGTTGGCAATTTACATCCCGCCCATCAGCCTAACAAGGCTCCCAGTTCTCCATGGCCTGTCCTGCCTTTCTGGATTTTACAATTTTTTCAGATGGCCCTTTTGACCTGGGGGAAGTGAGACTTCATTGTAGTGCAGATTTCCTTTGCAAGCTTGCTTGGTTGGCCAAAAGGGGCGTATGCGTTTTTTCCTGAATATATTCAGGAAAAAACACATACGCCCTTTTTGGCCAAGTGCATCATTGTGGACGTTCTGCCTCTTTTCCTATGCTTTCAATGCAATTCCAGTCTACCTCCTGAAATCGGTTTCCTGCAATTTTGCCCCGCTTTCAAGTCCTCTTGGCAGCCTTACTTCAGTATATTTTTGGACGATAGCTGTCATTTATAACTCTGCAGGTTTGTGAATTACAGTGCCCCTGAGCTCCTTTCTTCAACTCGCTTTCTTGTGACATGGCCGCAACACCCCAGGATGGTTTCAGGCCCTAATCTGGTTCCGGCACGGCACGCTGAGCCTTTGGTTAATTCCTCTTCCTGGTGGGAAATGAGAGTTAAATTTGCCTGTCCAGACACCTCCAGCTAGTCTCTCATTGATTCTCGCTATTCCTGTTCATCTTCCGCAGAAATTGCAAACTGGGCCAAACAGGAGGTTAAAGGGACTGACTCTCCAAGTCGGGAGAGTGTTAGTAAAGCGTCTGGAATGTTGCACCCGAGTACCAGGGGAGGAAAACTGAGACATATTTGAACACGTCTCCCGTTCACACGGTTGATCATACTCTGGGTTCCACATGCATGTTTTAGCTGAAGGAATAATACCTTAAACCTGGAGAGTTGAGACCCGTGTAATGGGTACCATGCAATATGACTTCAAAGGGTCTTCATTTGCTCACCGAACCTCTCCAATCCTATCACTGCTGCGTTTATGCCCCTGTAAACATGCTTGATTCTCTTTTGGAGACATAGCAATCCATAGGTTTTAAGATACTTACTAGTCAGGTACATTATTAGGCGTTTAATATGCGGTGTTGAGTCCATTTCATTGAGTAAGGAGTAGCTCTTGTCTATTCCATATTTGGCTTAAGGAACATTATCTGTGCTCATTTCAATCTCTGGTTTTATGCAGCACCCCAACTCACCTTTCCCCTTAAGCAAGCATAAGTTGGTTTTCTAAATTTGAGACCCTGTTCTGTTTTGGAATTCAGTTCCTGTGTAGCCAAGTTTACATTCCGTGTATTAGTGATATCTTATGATATTTCTTTTTCTGTGTGACTTATTTCAGTTAGAATCATCGTACCTGAATCCACTCATTATGGTGCTACGGGCCTGATGACATAGATTTCATTGCTGAGTGATACTGCATTGTACGTAAGTACCACAAGTTCTTTATCCATTTTTCACTTTCTGTGATATTGAACTTGTACAGTAAACGAGGTTCTTGTAAACAGAGGCATCGCAAACTTTGGGGTGGCTGTGTCTTTTTGATTTTAATTTCCCTAAGCTATAGGACCATAAGTGGAAGTGCCCTAGGCTCTGTTGCTTTGTTTTTTAGATGTTTCAGGAAACACCATACACTTCTCCCGAGTGTCTGTTGGCAATTTACATCCCGCCCATCAGCATAACAAGGCTCCCAGTTCTCCATGGCCTGTCCTGCCTTTCTGGATTTTACAATTTTTTCAGATGGCCCTTTTGACCGGGGGGAAGTGAGACTTCATTGTAGTGCAGATTTCCTTTGCAAGCTTGCTTGGTTGGCCAAAAAGGGCGTATGCGTTTTTTCCTGAATATATTCAGGAAAAAACGCATACGCCCTTTTTGGCCAAGTGCATCATTGTGGACGTTCTGCCTCTTTTCCTATGCTTTCAATGCAATTCCAGTCTACCTCCTGAAATCGGTTTCCTGCAATTCTGCCGCGCTTTCAAGTCCTCTTGGCAGCCTTACTTCAGTATATTTTAGGACGATAGCTGTCATTTATAACTCTGCAAGTTTGTGAATTACAGTGCCCCTGAGCTCCTTTCTTCAATTCACTTTCTTTTGAGCTGGCCGCAACACCGCAGGATAGCTTCAGGCCCTAATCTTGTTCCGGCACAGCACGCTGAGCCTTTGGTTATTTCCTCTTCCTGGTGGGTAATGAGAGTTAAATTTGCCCGTCAAGACACCTCCAGCTAGTCTCTCATTGGTTCTCGCTATTCCTGTTCATCTTCCGCAGAAATTGCAAACTGGGCCAAACAGGAGGTTAAAGGCGCTGACTCTCCAAGTGGGGAGAGTGTTAGTAAAGCGTCTGGAATGTTGCACCCGAGTACCAGGGGAGGAAAACTGAGACATATTTGTACACGTCTCCCGTTCACACGGTTGATCATACTCTGGGTTCCACATGCATGTTTTAGCTGAAGGAAGAATACCTTAAACCTGGAGAGTTGAGACCCGTGTAATGGGTACCATGCAATATGACTTCAAAGGGTCTTCATTTGCTCACCGAACCTCTCCAATCCTATCACTGCTGCGTTTATGCCCCTGTACACACAGTTGATTCTCTTTTGGAGACATAGCAATCCATAGGTTTTAAGATACTTACTAGTCAGGTACATTCTTAGGCATTTAATATGGGGTGTTGAGTCCATTTCGTTGAGTAAGGAGTAGCTCTTGTCTATTCCATATTTGGCTTAAGGAACTTTATCTGTGCTCATTTCAATCTCTGGTTTTATGCAGCACCCCAACTTACCTTTCCCCTTAAGCAAGCATAAGTTGGTTTTCTAAATTTGAGACCCTGTTCTGTTTTGGAATTCAGTTCCTGTGTAGCCAAGTTTACATTCCGTGTATTAGTGATATCTTATGATGTTTCTTTTTCTGTGTGACTTATTTCAGTTAGAATCATCGTACCTGAATCCACTCATTATGCTGCTATGGGCCTGATGACATAGATTTCATTGCTGAGTGATACTGCATTGTACGTAAGTACCACAAGTTCTTTATCCATTTTTCACTTTCTGTGATTTTGAACTTGTACGGTAAACGAGGTTCTTGTAAACAGAGGCGTCCCAAACTTTGGGGTGGCTGTGTCTTTTTGATTTTAATTTCCCTAAGCTATAGGACCATAAGTGGAAGTGCCCTAGGCTCTGTTGCTTTGTTTTTTAGATGTTTCAGGAAACACCATACACTTCTCCTGAGTGTCTGTTGGCAATTTACATCCCGCCCATCAGCATAACAAGGCTCCCAGTTCTCCATGGCCTGTCCTGCGTTTCTGGATTTTACACTTTTTTCAGATGGTCCTTTTGACCGGGAGGAAGTGAGACTTCATTGTAGTGCAGATTTCCTTTGCAAGATTGCTTGGTTGGCCAAAAAGGGCGTATACGTTTTTTCCTGAATATATTCAGGAAAAAACGCGTACGCCCTTTTTGGCCAAGTGCATCATTGTGGACGTTCTGCCTCTTTTCCTATGCTTTCAATGCAATTCCAGTCTACCTCCTGAAATCGATTTCCTGCAATTCTGCCGCGCTTCCAAGTCCTCTTGGCAGCGTTACTTCAGTATATTTTTGGACGATAGCTGTCATTTATAACTCTGCAGGTTTGTGAATTACAGTGCCCCTGAGCTCCTTTCTTCAACTCGCTTTCTTTTGAGCTGGCCGCAACACCACAGGATGGCTTCAGGCCCTAATGTGCTTCTGGCACGGCACGCTGAGCCTTTGGTTATTTCCTCTTCCTGGTGGGAAATGAGAGTTAAATTTGCCCGTCCAGACACCTCCAGCTAGTCTCTCATTGGTTCTCGCTATTCCTGTTCATCTTCCACAGAAATTGCAAACTGGGCCAAACAGGAGGTTAAAGGCGCTGACTCTCCAAGTGGGCAGAGTGTTAGTAAAGCGTCTGGAATGTTGCACCCGAGTACCAGGGTACGAATACTGAGACATATTTGAACACGTCTCCCGTTCACACGGCTGATCATACTCTGGGTTCCACATGCATGTTTTAGCTGAAGGAAGAATACCTTAAACCTGGAGAGTTGAGACCCGTGTAATGGGTACCATGCAATATGACTTCAAAGGGTCTTCATTTGCTCACCGAACCTCTCCAATCCTATCACTGCTGCGTTTATGCCCCTGTACACACGCTTGATTCTCTTTTGGAGACATAGCAATCCATAGGTTTTAAGATACTTACTAGTCAGGTACATTCTTAGGCTTTTAATATGGTGTGTTGAGTCCATTTCGTTGAGTAAGGAGTAGCTCTTGTCTATTCCATATTTGGCTTAAGGAACTTTATCTGTGCTCATTTCAATCTCTGGTTTTATGCAGCACCCCAACTCACCTTTCCCCTTAAGCAAGCATAAGTTGGTTTTCTAAATATGAGACCCTGTTCTGTTTTGGAATTCAGTTCCTATGTAGCCAAGTCTACATTCCGTGTATTAGTGATATCTTATGATGTTTCTTTTTCTGTGTGACTTATTTCAGTTAGAATCATCGTACCTGAATCCACTCATTATGCTGCTATGGGCCTGATGACATAGATTTCATTGCTGAGTGATACTGCATTGTACGTAAGTACCACAAGTTCTTTATCCATTTTTCACTTTCTGTGATATTGAACTTGTACGGTAAACGAGGTTCTTGTAAACAGAGGCGTTCCAAACATTGGGGTGGCTGTGTCTTTTTGATTTTAATTTCCCTAAGCTATAGGACCATAAGTGGAAGTGCCCTAGGCTCTGTTGCTTTGTTTTTTAGATGTTTCAGGAAACACCATACACTTCTCCCGAGTGTCTGTTGGCAATTGACATCCCGCCCATCAGCATAACAAGGCTCCCAGTTCTCCATGGCCTGTCCTGCCTTTCTGGATTTTACACTTTATTCAGATGGCCCTTTTGACTGGGGGGAAGTGAGACTTCATTGTAGTGCAGGTTTCCTTTGCAAGCTTGCTTGTTTGTCCAAAAAGGGCGTATGCGTTTTTTCCTGAATATATTCAGGAAAAAACGCATACGCCCTTTTTGGCCAAGTGCATCATTGTGGACGTTCTGCCTCTTTTCCTATGCTTTCAATGCAATTCCAGTCTACCTCCTGAAATCGGTTTCCTGCAATTCTGCCCCGCTTTCAAGTCCTCTTGGCAGCCTTACTTCAGTATATTTTTGGACGATAGCTGTCATTTATAACTCTGCAGGTTTGTGAATTACAGTGCCCCTGAGCTCCTTTCTTCATCTCGCTTTCATTTGAGCTGGCCGCAACACCGCAGGATGGCTTCAGGCCTTAATGTGGTTCTGGCACGGCACGCTGAGCCTTTGGTTATTTCCTCTTCCTGGTGGGAAATGAGAGTTAAATTTGCCCGTCCAGACACCTCCAGCTAGTCTCTCATTGGTTCTCGCTATTCCTGTTCATCTTCCGCAGAAATTGCAAACTGGGCCAAACAGGAGGTTAAAGGGACTGACTCTCCAAGTCGGGAGAGTGTTAGTAAAGCGTCTGGAATGTTGCACCCGAGTACCAGGGTACGAAAACTGAGACATATTTGAACAGTCTCCCGATCACATGGTTGATAATACTCTAGGTTCCACATGCATGTTTTAGCTGAAGGAAGAATACCTTAAACCTGGAGAGTTGAGACCCGTGTAATGGGTACCATGCAATATGACTTCAAAGGGTCTTCATTTGCTCACCGAACCTCTCCAATCCTATCACTGCTGCGTTTATGCCCCTGTACACATGCTTGATTCACTTTCGGAGACATAGCAATCCATAGGTTTTAAGATACTTACTAGTCAGGTACATTCTTAGGCGTTTAATATGGGGTGTTGAGTCCATTTCGTTGAGCAAGGAGTAGCTCTTGTCTATTCCATATTTGGCTTAAGGAACTTTATCTGTGCTCATTTCAATCTGTGGTTTCATGCAGCACCCCAACTCACCTTTACCCTTAAGCAAGCATAAGTTGATTTTCTAAATATGAGACCCTGTTCTGTTTTGGAATTCAGTTCCTGTGTAGCCAAGTCTACATTCCGTGTATTAGTGATATCTTATGATGTTTCTTTTTCTGTGTGACTTATTTCAGTTAGAATCATCGTACCTGAATCCACTCATTATGCTGCTATGGGCCTGATGACATAGATTTCATTGCTGAGTGATACTGCATTGTACGTAAGTACCACAAGTTCTTTATCCATTTTTCACTTTCTGTGATATTGAACTTGTACGATAAACGAGGTTCTTGTAAACAGAGGCGTCCGAAACTTTGGGGTGGCTGTGTCTTTTTGATTTTAATTTCCCTAAGCTATAGGACCATAAGTGGGAGTGCCCTAGGCTCTGTTGCTTTGTTTTTTAGATGTTTCAGGAAACACCATACACTTCTCCAGAGTGTCTGTTGGCAATTTACATCCCGCCCATCAGCATAACAAGGCTCCCAGTTCTCCATGGCCTGTCCTGCCTTTCTGGATTTTACACTTTTTTCTGATGGCCCTTTTGACCTGGGGGAAGTGAGACTTCATTGTAGTGCAGATTTCCTTTGCAAGCTTGCTTGGTTGGCCAAAAAGGGCGTATGCGTTTTTTCCTGAATATATTCAGGAAAAAACGCATACGCCCTTTTTGGCCAAGTGCATCATTGTGGACGTTCTGCCTCTTTTCCTATGCTTTCAATGCAATTCCAGTCTACCTCCTGAAATCGGTTTCCTGCAATTCTGCCCCGCTTTCAAGTCCTCTTGGCAGCCTTACTTCAGTATATTTTTGGACGATAGCTGTCATTGATAACTCTGCAGGTTTGTGAATTACAGTGCCCCTGAGCTCCTTTCTTCAACTCGCTTTCTGTTGAGCTGGCCGCAACACCACTGGATGGCTTCAGGCCCTAATGTGGTTCTGGCACGGCACGCTGAGCCTTTGGTTATTTCCTCTTCCTGGTGGGAAATGAGAGTTAAATTTGCCCGTCCAGACACCTCCAGCTAGTCTCTCATTGGTTCTCGCTATTCCTGTTCATCTTCCGCAGAAATTGCAAACTGGGCCAAACAGGAGGTTAAAGGCGCTGACTCTCCAAGTGGGGAGAGTGTTAGTAAAGCGTCTGGAATGTTGCACCCGAGTACCAGGGTACGAAAACTGAGACATATTTGAACACGTCTCCCGATCACATGGTTGATCATACTCTAGGTTCCACATGCATGTTTTAGCTGAAGGAAGAATACCTTAAACCTGGGTAGTTGAAACCCGTGGAATGGGTACCATGCAATATGACTTCAAAGGGTCTTCATTTGCTCACCGAACCTCTCCAATCCTATCACTGCTGCGTTTATGCCCCTGTACACATGCTTGATTCTCTTTCGGAGACATAGCAATCCGTAGGTTTTAAGATACTTACTAGTCAGGTACATTCTTAGGCGTTTAATATGCGGTGTTGAGTCCATTTCGTTGCGCAAGGAGTAGCTCTTGTCTGTTCCATATTTGGCTTAAGGAACTTTATCTGTGTTCATTTCAATCTCTGGTTTCCTGCAGCACCCCAACTCACCTTTACCCTTAAGCAAGCATAAGTTGGTTTTCTAAATTTGAGACCCTGTTCTGTTCTGTAATTCAGTTCCTGTGTAGCCAAGTTTACATTCCGTGTATTACTGATATCTTATGATGTTTCTTTTTCTGTGTGACTTATTTCAGTTAGAATCATCATACCTGAATCCACTCATTGTGCTACTAAGGGCCTGATGACATAGATTTCATTGCTGAGTGATATTGCTTTGTAAGTAAATACCACAACTTCTTTATCCATTTTTCACTTTCTGCGATGTTGAACTTGTACTGTAAACGAGGTTCTTGTAAAGAGAGCCGTTCCAAACTTTAGGGTGGCTGTGTCTTTTTGATTTTAATTTCCCTAAGCTATAGGACCATAAGTGGAAGTGCCCTAGGCTCTGTTGCTTTGTTTTTTAGATGTTTCAGGAAACACCATACACTTCTCCCGAGTGTCTGTTGGCAATTTACATCCCGCCCATCAGCATAACAAGGCTCCCAGTTCTCCATGGCCTGTCCTGCCTTTCTGGATTTTACACTTTTTTCTGATGGTCCTTTTGACCGGGGGGAATTGAGACTTCATTGTAGTGCAGATTTCCTTTGCAAGCTTGCTTGGTTGGCCAAAAAGGGCGTATGCGTTTTTTCCTGAATATATTCAGGAAAAAACGCATACGCCCTTTTTGGCCAAGTGCATCATTGTGGACGTTCTGCCTCTTTTCCTATGCTTTCAATGCAATTCCAGTCTACCTCCTGAAATCGGTTTCCTGCAATTCTGCCCCGCTTTCAAGTCCTCTTGGCAGCCTTACTTCAGTATATTTTTGGACGATAGCTGTCATTTATAACTCTGCAGGTTTGTGAATTACAGTGCCCCTGAGCTCCTTTCTTCAACTCGCTTTCTTGTGAGCTGGCCGCAACACCACAGGATGGCTTCAGGCCCTAATGTGGTTCTGGCACGGCACGCTGAGCCTTTGGTTATTTCCTCTTCCTGGTGGGAAATGAGAGTTAAATTTGCCCGTCCAGACACCTCCAGCTAGTCTCTCATTGGTTCTCGCTATTCCTGTTCATCTTCGGCAGAAATTGCAAACTGGGCCAAACAGGAGGTTAAAGGCGCTGACTCTCCAAGTGGGGAGAGTGTTAGTAAAGCGTCTGGAATGTTGCACCCGAGTACCAGGGTACGAAAACTGAGACATATTTGAACACGTCTCCCGATCACATGGTGGATCATACTCTAGGTTCCACATGCATATTGTAGCTGAAGGAAGAATACCTTAAACCTGGAGAGTTGAGACCCGTGTAATGGGTACCATACAATATGTCTTCAAAGGGACTTCATTTGCTCACCGAACCTCTCCAATCCTATCACTGCTGCGTTTATGCCCCTGTAAACACGCTTGATTCTCTTTTGGAGACATAGCAATCCATAGGTTTTAAGATACTTAGTAGTCAGGTACATTCTTAGGCGTTTAATATGCGGTGTTGAGTCCATTTCATTGAGCAAGGAGTAGCTCTTGTCTATTCCATATTTGGCTTAAGGAACTTTATCTGTGCTCATTTCAATCTCTGGTTTTATGCAGCACCCCAACTCACATTTCCCCTTAAGCAAGCATAAGTTGGTTTTCTAAATTTGAGACCCTGTTCTGTTTTGGAATTTAGTTCCTGTGTAGTCAAGTTTACATTACGTGTATTAGTGATATCTTATGATGTTTCTTTTTCTGTGTGACTTATTTTAGTTAGAATCATCGTACCTGAATCCACTCATTATGCTGCTACGGGCCTGATGACATAGATTTCATTGCTGAGTGATACTGCATTGTACGTAAGTACCACATGTTCTTTATCCATTTTTCACTTTCTGTGATATTGAACTTGTATGGTAAACGAGGTTCTTGTAAACAGAGGCGTCCCAAACTTTGGGGTGGCTGTGTCTTTTTGATTTTAATTTCCCTAAGCTATAGGACCATAAGTGGAAGTGCCCTAGGCTCTGTTGCTTTGTTTTTTAGATGTTTCAGGAAACACCATACACTTCTCCCGAGTGTCTGTTGGCAATTTACATCCCGCCCATCAGCATAACAAGGCTCCCAGTTCTCCATGGCCTGTCCTGCCTTTCTGGATTTTACACTTTTTTCAGATGGCCCTTTTGACCGGTGGGAAGTGAGACTTCATTGTAGTGCAGATTTCCTTTGCAAGCTTGCTTGGTTGGCCAAAAAGTGCGTATGCGTTTTTTCCTGAATATATTCAGGAAAAAACGCATACGCCCTTTTTGGCCAGTGCATCATTGTGGACGCTCTGCCTCTTTTCCTATGCTTTCAATGCAATTCCAGTCTACCTCCTGAAATCGGTTTCCTGCAATTCTGCCGCGCTTTCAAGTCCTCTTGGCAGCCTTACTTCAGTATATTTTTGGACGATAGCTGTCATTTATAACACTGCAGGTTTGTGAATTACAGTGCCCCTGAGCTCCTTTCTTCAACTCGCTTTCTTGTGAGCTGGCCGCAACAACGCAGGATGGCTTCAGGCCCTAATCTGGTTCTGGCATGGCACGCTGAGCCTTTGGTTAATTCCTCTTCCTGGTGGGAAATGAGAGTTAAATTTGCCCGTCCAGACACCTACAGCTAGTCTCTCATTGGTTCTCGCTATTCCTGTTCATCTTCCGCAGAAATTGCAAACTGGGCCAAACAGGAGGTTAAAGGCGCTGACTCTCCAAGTGGGGAGAGTGTTAGTAAAGCGTCTGGAATGTTGCACCCGAGTACCAGGGGAGGAAAACTGAGACATATTTGAACACGTCTCCCATTCACACGGTTGATCATACTCTGGGTTCCACATGCATGTTTTAGCTGAAGGAAGAATACCTTAAACCTGGAGAGTTGAGACCCGTGGAATGGGTACCATGCAATATGACTTCAAAGGGACTTCATTTGCTCACCGAACCTCTCCAATCCTATCACTGCTGCGTTTATGCCCCTGTACACACGCTTGATTCTCTTTTGGAGACATAGCAATCCATAGGTTTTAAGATACTTACTAGTCAGGTACATTCTTAGGCATTTAATATGGGGTGTTGCGTCCATTTTGTTGAGCAAGGAGTAGCTCTTGTCTATTCCATATTTGGCTTAAGGAACTTTATCTCTGCTCATTTCAATCTCTGGTTTTATGCAGCACCCCAACTCACCTTTCCCCTTAAGCAAGCATAAGTTGGTTTTCTAAATTTGTGTCCCTGTTCTGTTCTGTAATTCAGTTCCTGTGTAGCCAAGTTTACATTCCGTGTATTAGTGATATCTTATGATGTTTCTTTTTCTGTGTGACTTATTTCAGTTAGAATCATCGTACCTGAATCCACTCATTGTGCTGCTACGGGCCTGATGACATAGATTTCATTGCTGAGTGATCCTGCATTGTACGTAAGTACCACAACTTTTTTATCCATTTTTCACTTTCTGCGATGTTGAACTTGTACTGTAAAGGAGGTTCTTATAAACAGAGCCGTTCCAAACTTTGGGGTGGCTGTGTCTTTTTGATTTTAATTTCCCTAAGCTATAGGACCATAAGTGGAAGTGCCCTAGGCTCTGTTGCTTTGTTTTTTAGATGTTTCAGGAAACACCATACACTTCTCCCGAGTGTCTGTTGGCAATTTACATCCCGCCCATCAGCATAACAAGGCTCCCAGTTCTCCATGGCCTGTCCTGCCTTTCTGGATTTTACACTTTTTTCAGATGGCCCTTTTGACTGGGGGGAAGTGAGACTTCATTGTAGTGCAGATTTCCTTTGCAAGCTTGCTTGCTTGGCCAAAAAGGGCGTATGCGTTTTTTCCTGAATATATTCAGGAAAAAACGCATACGCCCTTTTTGGCCAAGTGCATCATTGTGGACGTTCTGCCTCTTTTCCTATGCTTTCAATGCAATTCCAGTCTACCTCCTGAAATCAATTTCCTGCAATTCTGCCGCGCTTTCAAGTCCTCTTGGCAGCCTTACTTCAGTATATTTTTGGACGATAGCTGTCATTTATAACACTGCAGGTTTGTGAATTACAGTGCCCCTGAGCTCCTTTCTTCAACTCGCTTTCTTGTGAGCTGGCCGCAACAACGCAGGATGGCTTCAGGCCCTAATCTGGTTCCGGCACGGCACGCTGAGCCTTTGGTTAATTCCTCTTCCTGTTGGGAAATGAGAGTTAAATTTGCCCGTCCAGACACCTCCAGCTAGTCTCTCATTGGTTCTCGCTATTCCTGTTCATCTTCGGCAGAAATTGCAAACTGGGCCAAACAGGAGGTTAAAGGCGCTGACTCTCCAAGTGGGGAGAGTGTTAGTAAAGCGTCTGGAATGTTGCACCCGAGTACCAGGGTACGAAAACTGAGACATATTTGAACACGTCTCCCGATCACATGGTGGATCATACTCTAGGTTCCACATGCATATTGTAGCTGAAGGAAGAATACCTTAAACCTGGAGAGTTGAGACCCGTGTAATGGGTACCATACAATATGTCTTCAAAGGGACTTCATTTGCTCACCGAACCTCTCCAATCCTATCACTGCTGCGTTTATGCCCCTGTAAACACGCTTGATTCTCTTTTGGAGACATAGCAATCCATAGGTTTTAAGATACTTAGTAGTCAGGTACATTCTTAGGCGTTTAATATGCGGTGTTGAGTCCATTTCATTGAGCAAGGAGTAGCTCTTGTCTATTCCATATTTGGCTTAAGGAACTTTATCTGTGCTCATTTCAATCTCTGGTTTTATGCAGCACCCCAACTCACATTTCCCCTTAAGCAAGCATAAGTTGGTTTTCTAAATTTGAGACCCTGTTCTGTTTTGGAATTTAGTTCCTGTGTAGTCAAGTTTACATTACGTGTATTAGTGATATCTTATGATGTTTCTTTTTCTGTGTGACTTATTTTAGTTAGAATCATCGTACCTGAATCCACTCATTATGCTGCTACGGGCCTGATGACATAGATTTCATTGCTGAGTGATACTGCATTGTACGTAAGTACCACATGTTCTTTATCCATTTTTCACTTTCTGTGATATTGAACTTGTATGGTAAACGAGGTTCTTGTAAACAGAGGCGTCCCAAACTTTGGGGTGGCTGTGTCTTTTTGATTTTAATTTCCCTAAGCTATAGGACCATAAGTGGAAGTGCCCTAGGCTCTGTTGCTTTGTTTTTTAGATGTTTCAGGAAACACCATACACTTCTCCCGAGTGTCTGTTGGCAATTTACATCCCGCCCATCAGCATAACAAGGCTCCCAGTTCTCCATGGCCTGTCCTGCCTTTCTGGATTTTACACTTTTTTCAGATGGCCCTTTTGACCGGTGGGAAGTGAGACTTCATTGTAGTGCAGATTTCCTTTGCAAGCTTGCTTGGTTGGCCAAAAAGTGCGTATGCGTTTTTTCCTGAATATATTCAGGAAAAAACGCATACGCCCTTTTTGGCCAGTGCATCATTGTGGACGCTCTGCCTCTTTTCCTATGCTTTCAATGCAATTCCAGTCTACCTCCTGAAATCGGTTTCCTGCAATTCTGCCGCGCTTTCAAGTCCTCTTGGCAGCCTTACTTCAGTATATTTTTGGACGATAGCTGTCATTTATAACACTGCAGGTTTGTGAATTACAGTGCCCCTGAGCTCCTTTCTTCAACTCGCTTTCTTGTGAGCTGGCCGCAACAACGCAGGATGGCTTCAGGCCCTAATCTGGTTCTGGCATGGCACGCTGAGCCTTTGGTTAATTCCTCTTCCTGGTGGGAAATGAGAGTTAAATTTGCCCGTCCAGACACCTACAGCTAGTCTCTCATTGGTTCTCGCTATTCCTGTTCATCTTCCGCAGAAATTGCAAACTGGGCCAAACAGGAGGTTAAAGGCGCTGACTCTCCAAGTGGGGAGAGTGTTAGTAAAGCGTCTGGAATGTTGCACCCGAGTACCAGGGGAGGAAAACTGAGACATATTTGAACACGTCTCCCATTCACACGGTTGATCATACTCTGGGTTCCACATGCATGTTTTAGCTGAAGGAAGAATACCTTAAACCTGGAGAGTTGAGACCCGTGGAATGGGTACCATGCAATATGACTTCAAAGGGACTTCATTTGCTCACCGAACCTCTCCAATCCTATCACTGCTGCGTTTATGCCCCTGTACACACGCTTGATTCTCTTTTGGAGACATAGCAATCCATAGGTTTTAAGATACTTACTAGTCAGGTACATTCTTAGGCATTTAATATGGGGTGTTGCGTCCATTTTGTTGAGCAAGGAGTAGCTCTTGTCTATTCCATATTTGGCTTAAGGAACTTTATCTCTGCTCATTTCAATCTCTGGTTTTATGCAGCACCCCAACTCACCTTTCCCCTTAAGCAAGCATAAGTTGGTTTTCTAAATTTGTGTCCCTGTTCTGTTCTGTAATTCAGTTCCTGTGTAGCCAAGTTTACATTCCGTGTATTAGTGATATCTTATGATGTTTCTTTTTCTGTGTGACTTATTTCAGTTAGAATCATCGTACCTGAATCCACTCATTGTGCTGCTACGGGCCTGATGACATAGATTTCATTGCTGAGTGATCCTGCATTGTACGTAAGTACCACAACTTTTTTATCCATTTTTCACTTTCTGCGATGTTGAACTTGTACTGTAAAGGAGGTTCTTATAAACAGAGCCGTTCCAAACTTTGGGGTGGCTGTGTCTTTTTGATTTTAATTTCCCTAAGCTATAGGACCATAAGTGGAAGTGCCCTAGGCTCTGTTGCTTTGTTTTTTAGATGTTTCAGGAAACACCATACACTTCTCCCGAGTGTCTGTTGGCAATTTACATCCCGCCCATCAGCATAACAAGGCTCCCAGTTCTCCATGGCCTGTCCTGCCTTTCTGGATTTTACACTTTTTTCAGATGGCCCTTTTGACTGGGGGGAAGTGAGACTTCATTGTAGTGCAGATTTCCTTTGCAAGCTTGCTTGCTTGGCCAAAAAGGGCGTATGCGTTTTTTCCTGAATATATTCAGGAAAAAACGCATACGCCCTTTTTGGCCAAGTGCATCATTGTGGACGTTCTGCCTCTTTTCCTATGCTTTCAATGCAATTCCAGTCTACCTCCTGAAATCAATTTCCTGCAATTCTGCCGCGCTTTCAAGTCCTCTTGGCAGCCTTACTTCAGTATATTTTTGGACGATAGCTGTCATTTATAACACTGCAGGTTTGTGAATTACAGTGCCCCTGAGCTCCTTTCTTCAACTCGCTTTCTTGTGAGCTGGCCGCAACAACGCAGGATGGCTTCAGGCCCTAATCTGGTTCCGGCACGGCACGCTGAGCCTTTGGTTAATTCCTCTTCCTGTTGGGAAATGAGAGTTAAATTTGCCCGTCCAGACACCTCCAGCTAGTCTCTCATTGGTTCTCGCTATTCCTGTTCATCTTCCGCAGAAATTGCAAACTGGGCCAAACAGGAGGTTAAAGGGACTGACTCTCCATGTCGGGAGAGTGTTAGTAAAGCGTCTAGAATGTTGCACCCGAGTACCAGGGTATGAAAACTGAGACATATTTGAACACGTCTCCCGATCACATGGTTGATCTTACTCTAGGTTCCACATGCATGTTTTAGCTGAAGGAAGAATACCTTAAACCTGGAGAGTTGAGACCCGTGTAATGGGTACCATGCAATATGACTTCAAAAGGTCTTCATTTGCTCACCGAACCTCTCCAATCCTATCACTGCTGCGTTTATGCCCCTGTACACACGCTTGATTCTCTTTTGGAGACATAGCAATCCATAGGTTTTAAGATACATACTAGTCAGGTACATTCTTAGGCTTTTAATATGGTGTGTTGAGTCCATTTCGTTGAGTAAGGAGTAGCTCTTGTCTATTCCATATTTGGCTTAAGGAACTTTATCTGTGCTCATTTCAATCTCTGGTTTTATGCAGCACCCCAACTCACCTTTCCCCTTAAGCAAGCATAAGTTGGTTTTCTAAATTTGAGACCCTGTTCTGTTTTGGAATTCAGTTCCTGTGTAGCCAAGTTTACATTCCGTGTATTAGTGATATCTTATGATGTTTCTTTTTCTGTGTGACTTATTTCAGTTAGAATCATCGTACCTGAATCCACTCATTGTGCTGCTAAGGGCCTGATGACATAGATTTCATTGCTGAGTGATATTGCTTTGTAAGTAAATACCACAACTTCTTTATCCATTTTTCACTTTCTGCGATGTTGAACTTGTACTGTAAACGAGGTTCTTGTAAACAGAGCCGTTCCAAACTTTGGGGTGCCTGTGTCTTTTTGATTTTAATTTCCCTATGCTATAGGACCATAAGTGGAAGTGCCCTAGGCTCTGTTGCTTTGTTTTTTAGATGTTTCTGGAAACACCATACACTTCTCCCGAGTGTCTGTTGGCAATTTACATCCCGCCCATCAGCATAACAAGGCTCCCAGTTCTCCATGGCCTGTCCTGCCTTTCTGTTTTTTACACTTTTTTCAGATGGCCCTTTTGACCGGGGGGAAGTGAGACTTCATTGTAGTGCAGATTTCCTTTGCAAGCTTGCTTGGTTGGCCAAAAAGGGCGTATGCGTTTTTTCCTGAATATATTCAGGAAAAAACGCATACGCCCTTTTTGTCCAAGTGCATCATTGTGGACGTTCTGCCTCTTTTCCTATGCTTTCAATGCAATTCCAGTCTACCTCCTGAAATCGATTTCCTGCAATTCTGCCGCGCTTCCAAGTCCTCTTGGCAGCCTTACTTCAGTATATTTTTGGACGATAGCTGTCATTGATAACTCTCCAGGTTTGTGAATTACAGTGCCCCTGAGCTCCTTTCTTCAACTCGCTTTCTTTTGAGCTGGCCGAAACACCACAGGATGGCTTCAGGCGCTAATGTGGTTCTGGCATGGCACGCTGAGCCTTTGGTTATTTCCTCTTCCTGGTGGGAAATGAGAGTTAAATTTGCCCGTCCAGACACCTCCAGCTAGTCTCTCATTGGTTCTCGCTATTCCTGTTCATCTTCCGCAGAAATTGCAAACTGGGCCAAACAGGAGGTTAAAGGGACTGACTCTCCAAGTGGGGAGAGTGTTAGTAAAGCGTCTGGAATGTTGCACCCGAGTACCAGGGGAGGAAAACTGAGACATATTTGAACACGTCTCCCGATCACATGGTTGATCATACTCTAGGTTCCACATGGATATTGTAGCTGAAGGAAGAATACCTTAAACCTGGAGATTTGAGACCCGTGTAATGGGTACCATAAAATATGACTTCAAAGGGACTTCATTTGCTCACCGAACCTCTCCAATCCTATCACTGCTGCGTTTATGCCCCTGTAAACACGCTTGATTCTCTTTTGGAGACATAGCAATCCATAGGTTTTAAGATACTTACTAGTCAGGTACATTCTTAGGCGTTTAATATGCGGTGTTGAGTCCATTTCGTTGAGCAAGGAGTAGCTCTTGTCTATTCCATATTTGGCTTAAGGAACTTTATCTGTGCTCATTTCAATCTCTGGTTTTATGCAGCACCCCAACTCACCTTTCCCCTTAAGCAAGCATAAGTTGGTTTTCTAAATTTGAGACCCTGTTCTGTTTTGGAATTTAGTTCCTGTGTAGCCAAGTTTACATTCCGTGTATTAGTGATATCTTATGATGTTTCTTTTTCTGTGTGACTTATTTCAGTTAGAATCATCGTACCTGAATCCACTCATTATGCTGCTATGGGCCTGATGACATAGATTTCATTGCTGAGTGATACTGCATTGTACGTAAGTACCACATGTTCTTTATCCATTTTTCACTTTCTGTGATATTGAACTTGTATGGTAAACGAGGTTCTTGTAAACAGAGGCGTCCGAAACTTTGGGGTGGCTGTGTCTTTTTGATTTTAATTTCCCTAAGCTATAGGACCATAAGTGGGAGTGCCCTAGGCTCTGTTGCTTTGTTTTTTAGATGTTTCAGGAAACACCATACACTTCTCCCGAGTGTCTGTTGGCAATTTACATCCCGCCCATCAGCATAACAAGGCTCCCAGTTCTCCATGGCCTGTCCTGCCTTTCTGGATTTTACACTTTTTTCAGATGGCCCTTTTGACCTGGGGGAAGTGAGACTTCATTGTAGTGCAGATTTCCTTTGCAAGTTTGCTTGCTTGGCCAAAAAGGGCGTATGCGTTTTTTCCTGAATATATTCAGGAAAAAACGCATACGCCCTTTTTGGCCAAGTGCATCATTGTGGACGTTCTGCCTCTTTTCCTATGCTTTCAATGCAATTCCAGTCTACCTCCTGAAATCGGTTTCCTGCAATTCTACCCCGCTTTCAAGTCCTCTTGGCAGCCTTACTTCAGTATATTTTTGGACGATAGCTGTCATTTATAACTCTGCAGGTTTGTGAATTACAGTGCCCCTGAGCTCCTTTCTTCAACTCGCTTTCTGTTGAGCTGGCCGCAACACCACAGTATGGCTTCAGGCCCTAATGTGGTTCTGGCACGGCACGCTGAGCCTTTGGTTATTTCCTCTTCCTGGTGGGAAATGAGAGTTAAATTTGCCCGTCCAGACACCTCCAGCTAGTCTCTCATTGGTTCTCGCTATTCCTGTTCATCTTCCACAGAAATTGCAAACTGGGCCAAACAGGAGGTTAAAGGTGCTGACTCTCCAAGTGGGGAGAGTGTTAGTAAAGCGTCTGGAATGTTGCACTCGAGTACCAGGGTACGAAAACTGAGACATATTTGAACACGTCTCCCGATCACATGGTTGATCATACTCTAGGTTCCACATGCATGTTTTAGCTGAAGGAAGAATACCATAAACCTGGGTAGTTGAAACCCGTGGAATGGGTACCATGCAATATGACTTCAAAGGGTCTTCATTTGCTCACCGAACCTCTCCAATCCTATCACTGCTGCGTTTATGCCCCTGTACACATGCTTGATTCTCTTTCGGAGACATAGCAATCCGTAGGTTTTAAGATACTTACTAGTCAGGTACATTCTTAGGCGTTTAATATGCGGTGTTGAGTCCATTTCGTTGAGCAAGGAGTAGCTCCTGTCTATTCCATATTTGGCTTAAGGAACTTTATCTGTGTTCATTTCAATCTCTGGTTTTATGCAGCACCCCAACTCACCTTTACCCTTAAGCAAGCATAAGTTGGTTTTCTAAATTTGAGACCCTGTTCTGTTTTGGAATTCAGTTCCTGTGTAGCCAAGTTTACATTCCGTGTATTACTGATATCTTATGATGTTTCTTTTTCTGTGTGACTTATTTCAGTTAGAATCATCATACCTGAATCCACTCATTGTGCTACTAAGGGCCTGATGACACAGATTTCATTGCTGAGTGATATTGCATTGTAAGTAAATACCACAACTTCTTTAACCATTTTTCACTTTCTGCGATGTTGAACTTGTACTGTAAACGAGGTTCTTGTAAACAGAGCCCTTCCAAACTTTAGGGTGGCTGTGTCTTTTTGATTTTAATTTCCCTAAGCTATAGGACCATAAGTGGAAGTGCCCTAGGCTCTGTTGCTTTGTTTTTTAGATGTTTCAGGAAACACCATACACTTCTCCCGAGTGTCTGTTGGCAATTTACATCCCGCCCATCAGCATAACAAGGCTCCCAGTTCTCCATGGCCTGTCCTGCCTTTCTGGATTTTACACTTTTTTGAGATGACCCTTTTGACCGGGGGGAAGTGAGACTTCATTGTAGTGCAGATTTCCTTTGCAAGTTTGCTTGCTTGGCCAAAAAGGGCGTATGCGTTTTTTCCTGAATATATTCAGGAAAAAATGCATACGCCCTTTTTGGCCAAGTGCATCATTGTGGACGTTCTGCCTCTTTTCCTATGCTTTCAATGCAATTCCAGTCTACCTCCTGAAATCGGTTTCCTGCAATTCTGCCGCGCTTTCAAGTCCTCTTGGCAGCCTTACTTCAGTATATTTTTGGACGATAGCTGTCATTTATAACTCTGCAGGTTTGTGAATTACAGTGCCCCTGAGCTCCTTTCTTCAACTCGCTTTCTTTTGAGCTGGCCGCAACACCGCAGGATGGCTTCAGGCCCTAATCTGGTTCCGGCACGGCACGCTGAACCTTTGGTTATTTCTTCTTCCTGGTGGGAAATGAGAGTTAAATTTGCCCGTCCAGACACCTCCAGCTAGTCTCTCATTGGTTCTCCCTATTCCTGTTCATCTTCCGCAGAAATTGCAAACTGGGCCAAACAGGACGTTAAAGGCGCTGACTCTCCAAGTGTGGAGAGTGTTAGTAAATCGTCTGGAATGTTGCACCCGAGTACCAGGGGAGGAAACCTGGAACATATTTGAACACGTCTCCCGTTCACACGGTTGATCATACTCTGGGTTCCACATGCATGTTTTAGCTGAAGGAAGAATAACTTAAACCTGGAGAGTTGAGACCTGTGTAATGGGAACCATGCAATATGACTTCAAAGGGTCTTCATTTGCTCACCGAACCTCTCCAATCCTATCATTGCTGCGTTTATACCCCTGTACACACGCTTGATTCTCTTTTGGAGACATAGCTATCCATAGGTTTTAAGATACTTACTAGGCAGGTACATTCTTAGGCGTTTAATATGCGGTGTTGAGTCCATTTCGTTGAGCAAGGAGTAGCTCTTGTCTATTCCATATTTGGCTTAAGGAACTTTATCTGTGCTCATTTCAATCTCTGGTTTTATGTAGCACCCCAACTCACCTTTCCCCTTAAGCAAGCATAAGTTGGTTTTCTAAATTTGAGACCCTGTTCTGTTTTGGAATTCAGTTCCTGTGTAGCCAAGTTTACATTCCGTGTATTACTGATATATTATGATGTTTCTTTTTCTGTGTGACTTATTTCAGTTAGAATCATCATACCTGAATCCACTCATTGTGCTGCTAAGGGCCTGATGACATAGATTTCACTGCTGAGTGATATTGCTTTGTAAGTAAATACCACAACTTCTTTATCCATTTTTCACTTTCTGCGGTGTTGAACTTGTACTGTAAATGAGGTTCTTGTAAACAGAGCCGTTGCAAACTTTGGGGTGGCTGTGTCTTTTTGATTTTAATTTCCCTAAGCTATAGGACCATAAGTGGAAGTGCCCTAGGCTCTGTTGCTTTGTTTTTTAGATGTTTCAGGAAACACCATACACTTCTCCCGAGTGTCTGTTGGCAATTTACATCCCGCCCATCAGCATAACAAGGCTCCCAGTTCTCCATGGCCTGTCCTGCCTTTCTGGATTTTACACTTTTTTCAGATGGCCCTTTTGACCGGGGGTAAGTGAGATTTCATTGTAGTGCAGATTTCCTTTGCAAGCTTGCTTGGTTGGCCAGAAAGGGCGTATGCGTTTTTTCCTGAATATATTCAGGAAATAACGCATACGCCCTTTTTGGCCAAGTGCATCATTGTGGACGTTCTGCCTCTTTTCCTATGCTTTCAATGCAATTCCAGTCTACCTCCTGAAATCGGTTTCCTGCAATTCTGCCCCGCTTTCAAGTCCTCTTGGCAGCCTTACTTCAGTATATTTTTGGACGATAGCTGTCATTTATAACTCTGCAGGTTTGTGAATTACAGTGCCCCTGAGCTCCTTTCTTCAACTCGCTTTCTTGTGAGCTGACCGCAACACCGCAGGATGGCTTCAGGCCCTAATGTGGTTCCAGCACGGCATGCTCAGCCTTTGGTTATTTCCTCTTCCTGGTGGGAAATGAGAGTTAAATTTGCCCGTCCAGACACCTCCAGCTAGTCTCTCATTGGTTCTCGCTATTCCTGTTCATCTTCCGCAGAAATTGCAAACTGGGCCAAACAGGAGGTTAAAGGGACTGACTCTCCAAGTCGGGAGAGTGTTAGTAAAGCGTCTGGAATGTTGCATCCGAGTACCAGGGTATGAAAACTGAGACATATTTGAACACGTCTCCCGATCACATGGTTGATCATACTCTGGGTTCCACATGCATGTTTTAGCTGAAGGAAGAATACCTTAAACCTGGGTCGTTGAAACCTGTGGAATGGGTACCATGCAATATGACTTCAAAGGGTCTTCATTTGCTCACCGAACCTCTCCAATCCTATCACTGCTGCGTTTATGCCCCTGTACACATGCTTGATTCTCTTCCGGAGACAAAGCAATCCATAGGTTTTAAGATACTTACTAGTCAGGTACATTCTTAGGTGTTTAATATGCGGTGTTGAGTCCATTTCGTTGAGCAAGGAGTAGCTCTTGTCTATTCCATATTTAGCTTAAGGAACTTTATCTGTGCTCATTTCAATCTCTGGTTTTATGCAGCACCCCAACTCACCTTTCCCCTTAAGCAAGCATAAGTTGGTTTTCTAAATTTGAGACCCTGTTCTGTTCTGTAATTCAGTTCCTGTGTAGCCAAGTTTACATTCCGTGTATTACTGATATCTTATGATGTTTCTTTTTCTGTGTGACTTATTTCAGTTAGAATCTTCATACCTGAATCCACTCATTGTGCTGCTAAGGGCCTGATGACATAGATTTCATTGCTGAGTGATATTGCTTTGTAAGTAAATACCACAACTTCTTTATCCATTTTTCACTTTCTGCGATGTTGAACTTGTACTGTAAACGAGGTTCTTGTAAACAGAGGCGTCCCAAACTTTGGGGTGGCTGTGTCTTTTTGATTTTAATTTCCCTAAGCTATAGGACCATAAGTGGAAGTGCCCTAGGCTCTGTTGCTTTGTTTTTTAGATGTTTCAGGAAACACCATACACTTCTCCCGAGTGTCTGTTGGCAATTTACATCCCGCCCATCAGCATAACAAGGCTCCCAGTTCTCCATGGCCTGTCCTGCCTTTCTGGATTTTACACTTTTTTCAGATGGCCCTTTTGACCGGGGGGAAGTGAGACTTCATTGTAGTGCAGATTTCCTCTGCAAGCTTGCTTGGTTGGCCAAAAAGGGCGTATGCGTTTTTTCCTGAATATATTCAGGAAAAAACGCATACGCCCTTTTTGGCCAAGTGCATCATTGTGGACGTTCTGCCTCTTTTCCTATGCTTTCAATGCAATTCCAGTCTACCTCCTGAAATCGGTTTCCTGCAATTCTGCCGCGCTTTCAAGTCCTCTTGGCAGCCTTACTTCAGTATATTTTTGGACGATAGCTGTCATTTATAACTCTGCAGGTTTGTGAATTACAGTGCCCCTGAGCTCCTTTCTTCAACTCGCTTTCTTGTGAGCTGGCCGCAACACCACAGGATGGCTTCAGGCCCTAATCTTGTTCCGGCACGGCACGCTGAGCCTTTGGTTAATTCCTCTTCCTGGTGGGAAATGAGAGATAAATTTGCCCGTCCAGACACCTCCAGCTAGTCTCTCATTGGTTCTCACTATTCCTGTTCATCTTCCGCAGAAATTGCAAACTAGGCCAAACAGGAGGTTAAAGGGACTGACTCTCCAAGTCGGGAGAGTGTTAGTAAAGCGTCTGGAATGTTGCACCCGAGTACCAGGGTACGAAAACTGAGACATATTTGAACACGTCTCCCGATCACATGGTTGATCATACTCTAGGTTCCACATGCATGTTTTAGCTGAAGGAAGAATACCTTAAACCTGGGTAGTTGATACCTGTGGAATGGGTACCATGCAATATGACTTCAAAGGGTCTTCATTTGCTCACCGAACCTCTCCAATCCTATCACTGCTGCGTTTATGCCCCTGTAAACATGCTTGATTCTCTTTCGGAGACATAGCAATCCATAGGTTTTAAGATACTTACTAGTCAGGTACATTCTTAGGCGTTTAATATGCGGTGTTGAGTCCATTTCGTTGAGCAAGGAGTAGCTCTTGTCTATTCCATATTTGGCTTAAGGAACATTATCTGTGCTCATTTCAATCTCTGGTTTTATGCAGCACCCCAACTCACCTTTCCCCTTAAGCAAGCATAAGTTGGTTTTCTAAATTTGAGACCCTGTTCTGTTTTGGAATTCAGTTCCTGTGTAGCCAAGTTTACATTCCATGTATTAGTGATATCTTATGATGTTTCTTTTTCTGTGTGACTTATTTCAGTTAGAATCATCGTACCTGAATCCACTCATTATGCTGCTACGGGCCTGATGACATAGATTTCATTGCTGAGTGATACTGCATTGTACGTAAGTACCACAAGTTCTTTATCCATTTTTCACTTTCTGTGATATTGAACTTGTACGGTAAACGAGGTTCTTGTAAACAGAGGCATCCCAAACTTTGGCGTGGCTGTGTCTTTTTGATTTTAATTTCCCTAAGCTATAGGACCATAAGTGGAAGTGCCCTAGGCTCTGTTGCTTTGTTTTTTAGATGTTTCAGGAAACACCATACACTTCTCCCGAGTGTCTGTTGGCAATTTACATCCCGCCCATCAGCATAACAAGGCTCCCAGTTCTCCATGGCCTGTCCTGCCTTTCTGGATTTTACACTTTTTTCAGATGGCCTTTTTGACCGGGGGGAAGTGAGACTTCATTGTAGTGCAGATTTCCTTTGCAAGCTTGCTTGCTTGGCCAAAAAGGGCGTATGCGTTTTTTCCTGAATATATTCAGGAAAAAACGCATACGCCCTTTTTGGCCAAGTGCATCATTGTGGACGTTCTGCCTCTTTTCCTATGCTTTCAATGCAATTCCAGTCTACCTCCTGAAATCGGTTTCCTGCAATTCTGCCCCGCTTTCAAGTCCTCTTGGCAGCCTTACTTCAGTATATTTTTGGACGATAGCTGTCATTTATAACTCTGCAGGTTTGTGAATTACAGTGCCCCTGAGCTCCTTTCTTCAACTCGCTTTCTTGTGAGCTGGCCGCAACACCGCAGGATGGCTTCAGGCCCTAATCTGGTTCCGGCACGGCACGCTGAGCCTTTGGTTATTTCCTCTTCTTGGTGGGAAATGAGAGTTAAATTTGCCCGTCCAGACACCTCCAGCTAGTCTCTCACTGGTTCTCGCTATTCCTGTTCATCTTCCGCAGAAAATGCAAACTGGGCCAAACAGGAGGTTAAAGGCGCTGACTCTCCAAGTGGGGAGAGTGTTAGTAAAGCGTCTGGAATGTTGCACCCGAGTACCAGGGGAGGAAAACTGAGACATATTTGAACACGTCTCCCGTTCACACGGTTGATCATACTCTGGGTTCCACATGCATATTTTAGCTGAAGGAAGAATACCTTAAACCTGGAGAGTTGAGACCCGTGTAATGGGTACCATGCAATATGACTTCAAAGGGTCTTCATTTGTTCACCGAACCTCTCCAATCCTATCACTGCTGCGTTTATGCCCCTGTACACATGCTTGATTCTCTTTTGGAGACATAGCAATCCATAGGTTTTAAGATAATTACTAGTCAGGTACATTCTTAGGCGTTTAATATGGGGTGTTGAGTCCATTTCGTTGAGCAAGGAGTAGCTCTTGTCTATTCCATATTTGGCTTAAGGAACTTTATCTGTGCTCATTTCAATCTCTGGTTTTATGCAGCACCCCAACTCACCTTTCCCCTTAAGCAAGCATAAGTTGGTTTTCTAAATTTGAGACCCTGTCCTGTTTTGGAATTCAGTTCCTGTGTAGCCAAGTTTACATTCCGTGTATTAGTGATATCTTATGATGTTTCTATTTCTGTGTGACTTATTTCAGTTAGAATCATCATACCTGAATCCACTCATTGTGCTGCTACGGGCCTGATGACATAGATTTCATTGCTGAGTGATACTGCATTGTACGTAAGTACCACAAGTTCTTTATCCATTTTTCACTTTCTGTGATATTGAACTTGTACGGTAAACGAGGTTCTTGTAAACAGAGGCGTCCCAAACTTTGGGGTGGCTGTGTCTTTTTGATTTTAATTTCCCTAAGCTATAGGACCATAAGTGGAAGTGCCCTAGGCTCTGTTGCTTTGTTTTTTAGATGTTTCAGGAAACACCATACACTTCTCCCAAGTGTCTGTTGGCAATTTACTTCCCGCCCATCAGCATAACAAGGCTCCCAGTTCTCCATGGCCTGTCCTGCCTTTCTGGAATTTATACTTTTTTCAGATGGCCCTTTTCACCGGGGGGAAGTGAGACTTCATTGTAGTGCAGATTTCCTTTGCAAGCTTGCTTGGTTGGCCAAAAAGGGCGTATGCGTTTTTTCCTGAATATATTCAGGAAAAAACGCATACGCCCTTTTTGGCCAAGTGCATCATTGTGGACGTTCTGCCTCTTTTCCTATGCTTTCAATGCAATTCCAGTCTACCTCCTGAAATCGGTTTCCTGCAATTCTGCCCCGCTTTCAAGTCCTCTTGGCAGCCTTACTTCAGTATATTTTTGGACGATAGCTGTCATTTATAACTCTGCAGGTTTGTGAATTACAGTGCCCCTGAGCTCCTTTCTTCAACTCGCTTTCTTGTGAGCTGGCCGCAACACCGCAGGATGGCTTCAGGCCCTAATCTGGTTCCGGCACGGCACGCTGAGCCTTTGGTTATTTCCTCTTCTTGGTGGGAAATGAGAGTTAAATTTGCCCGTCCAGACACCTCCAGCTAGTCTCTCACTGGTTCTCGCTATTCCTGTTCATCTTCCGCAGAAAATGCAAACTGGGCCAAACAGGAGGTTAAAGGCGCTGACTCTCCAAGTGGGGAGAGTGTTAGTAAAGCGTCTGGAATGTTGCACCCGAGTACCAGGGGAGGAAAACTGAGACATATTTGAACACGTCTCCCGTTCACACGGTTGATCATACTCTGGGTTCCACATGCATATTTTAGCTGAAGGAAGAATACCTTAAACCTGGAGAGTTGAGACCCGTGTAATGGGTACCATGCAATATGACTTCAAAGGGTCTTCATTTGTTCACCGAACCTCTCCAATCCTATCACTGCTGCGTTTATGCCCCTGTACACATGCTTGATTCTCTTTTGGAGACATAGCAATCCATAGGTTTTAAGATAATTACTAGTCAGGTACATTCTTAGGCGTTTAATATGGGGTGTTGAGTCCATTTCGTTGAGCAAGGAGTAGCTCTTGTCTATTCCATATTTGGCTTAAGGAACTTTATCTGTGCTCATTTCAATCTCTGGTTTTATGCAGCACCCCAACTCACCTTTCCCCTTAAGCAAGCATAAGTTGGTTTTCTAAATTTGAGACCCTGTCCTGTTTTGGAATTCAGTTCCTGTGTAGCCAAGTTTACATTCCGTGTATTAGTGATATCTTATGATGTTTCTATTTCTGTGTGACTTATTTCAGTTAGAATCATCGTACCTGAATCCACTCATTGTGCTGCTACGGGCCTGATGACATAGATTTCATTGCTGAGTGATACTGCATTGTACGTAAGTACCACAAGTTCTTTATCCATTTTTCACTTTCTGTGATATTGAACTTGTACGGTAAACGAGGTTCTTGTAAACAGAGGCGTCCCAAACTTTGGGGTGGCTGTGTCTTTTTGATTTTAATTTCCCTAAGCTATAGGACCATAAGTGGAAGTGCCCTAGGCTCTGTTGCTTTGTTTTTTAGATGTTTCAGGAAACACCATACACTTCTCCCAAGTGTCTGTTGGCAATTTACATCCCGCCCATCAGCATAACAAGGCTCCCAGTTCTCCATGGCCTGTCCTGCCTTTCTGGATTTTACACTTTTTTCAGATGGCCCTTTTGACCGGGGGGAAGTGAGACTTCATTGTAGTGCAGATTTCCTTTGCAAGCTTGCTTGGTTGGCCAAAAAGTGCGTATGCGTTTTTTCCCGAATATATTCAGGAAAAAACGCATACGCCCTTTTTGGCCAAGTGCATCATTGTGGACGTTCTGCCTCTTTTCCTATGCTTTCAATGCAATTCCAGTCTACCTCCTGAAATCGGTTTCCTGCAATTCTGCCGCACTTTCAAGTCCTCTTGGCAGCCTTACTTCAGTATATTTTTGGACGATAGCTGTCATTTATAACTCTGCAGGTTTGTGAATTACAGTGCCCCTGAGCTCCTTTCTTCAACTCGCTTTCTTGTGAGCTGGCCGCAACACCGCAGGATAGCTTCAGCCCCTAATCTTGTTCCGGCACGGCACGCTGAGCCTTTGGTTATTTCCTCTTCCTGGTGGGAAATGAGAGTTAAATTTGCCCGTCAAGACACCTCCAGCTAGTCTCTCATTGGTTCTCGCTATTCCTGTTCATCTTCCGCAGAAATTGCAAACTGGGCCAAACAGGAGGTTAAAGGCGCTGACTCTCCAAGTGGGGAGAGTGTTAGTAAAGCGTCTGGAATGTTGCACCCGAGTACCAGGGGAGGAAAACTGAGACATATTTGAACACGTCTCCCGTTCACACGGTTGATCATACTCTGGGTTCCACATGCATGTTTTAGCTGAAGGAAGAATACCTTAAACCTGGAGAGTTGAGACCCGTGTAATGGGTACCATGCAATATGACTTCAAAGGGTCTTCATTTGCTCACCGAACCTCTCCAATCCTATCACTGCTGCGTTTATGCCCCTGTACACATGCTTGATTCTCTTTCGGAGACATAGCAATCCATAGGTTTTAAGATACTTACTAGTCAGGTACATTCTTAGGCGTTTAATATGCGGTGTTGAGTCCATTTCGTTGAGCAAGGAGTAGCTCTTGTCTATTCCATATTTGGCTTAAGGAACTTTATCTGTGTTCATTTCAATCTCTGGTTTTATGCAGCACCCCAACTCACCTTTACCCTTAAGCAAGCATAAGTTGGTGTTCTAAATTTGAGACCCTGTTCTGTTCTGTAATTCAGTTTGTGTGTAGCCAAGTTTACATTCCGTGTATTAGTGATATCTTATGATGTTTCTTTTTCTGTGTGACTTATTTCAGTTAGAATCATCATACCTGAATCCACTCATTGTGCTGCTAAGTGCCTGATGACATAGATTTCATTGCTGAGTGATATTGCTCTGTAAGTAAATACCACAACTTCTTTATCCATTTTTCACTTTCTGCGATGTTGAACTTGTACTGTAAACGAGGTTCTTGTAAACAGAGCCGTTCCAAACTTTGGGGTGGCTGTGTCTTTTTGATTTTAATTTTCCTAAGCTATAGGACCATAAGTGGAAGTGCCCTAGGCTCTGTTGCTTTGTTTTTTAGATGTTTCAGGAAACACCATACAGTTCTCCCGAGTGTCTGTTGGCAAGTTACATCCCGCCCATCAGCATAACAAGGCTCCCAGTTCTCCATGGCCTGTCCTGCCTTTCTGGATTTTACACTTTTTTCAGATGGCCCTTTTGACTGGGGGGAAGTGAGACTTCATTGTAGTGCAGATTTCCTTTGCAAGCTTGCTTGGTTGGCCATAAAGGGCGTATGCGTTTTTTCCTGAATATATTCAGGAAAAAACGCATACGCCCTTTTTGGCCAAGTGCATCATTGTGGACGTTCTGCCTCTTTTCCTATGCTTTCAATGCAATTCCAGTCTACCTCCTGAAATCGGTTTCCTGCAATTCTGCCGCGCTTTCAAGTCCTCTTGGCAGCCTTACTTCAGTATATTTTTGGACAATAGCTGTCATTTATAACTCTGCAGGTTTGTGAATTACAGTGCCCCTGAGCTCCTTTCTTCAACTCGCTTTCTTGTGAGCTGGCCGCAACACTACAGGATGGCTTCAGGCCCTAATCTGGTTCCGGCACGGCACGCTGAGCCTTTGGTTAATTCCTCTACCTGGTGGGAAATGAGAAATAAATTTGCCCGTCCAGACACCTCCAGCTAGTCTCTCATTGGTTCTCGCTATTCCTGTTCATCTTCCGCAGAAATTGCAAACTAGGCCATACAGGAGGTTAAAGGGACTGACTCTCCAAGTCGGGAGAGTGCTAGTAAAGCGTCTGGAATGTTGCAACCGAGTACCAGGGTATGAAAACTGAGACATATTTGAACACGTCTCCCGATCACATGGTTGATCATACTCTAGGTTCCACATGCATGTTTTAGCTGAAGGAAGAATACCTTAAACCTGGGTAGTTGAAACCTTTGGAATGGGTACCATGCAATATGACTTCAAAGGGTCTTCATTTGCTCACCGAACCTCTCCAATCCTATCACTGCTGCGTTTATGCCCCTGTACACATGCTTGATTCTCTTTCGGAGACATAGCAATCCATAGGTTTTAAGATACTTACTAGTCAGGTACATTCTTAGGCGTTTAATATGTGGTGTTGAGTCCATTTCGTTGAGCAAGGAGTACCTCTTGTCTATTCCATATTTGGCTTAAGGAACTTTATCTGTTCTCATTTCAATCTCTGGTTTTATGCAGCACCCCAACTCACCTTTCCGCTTAAGCAAGCATAAGTTGGTTTTCTAAATTTGAGACCGTGTTCTGTTCTGTAATTCAGTTCCTGTGTAGCCAAGTTTACATTCCATGTATTACTGATATCTTATGATGTTTCTTTTTCTGTGTGACTTATTTCAGTTAGAATCATCGTACCTGAATCCACTCATTATGCTGCTAAGGGCCTGATGACATAGATTTCTTTACTGAGTGATATTGCTTTGTAAGTAAATACCACAACTTCTTTATCCATTTTTCACTTTCTGCGATGTTGAACTTTTACTGTAAACGAGGTTCTTGTAAACAGAGGCGTCCCAAACTTTGGGGTGGCTGTGTCTTTTTGATTTTAATTTCCCTAAGCTATAGGACCATAAGTGGAAGTGCCCTAGGCTCTGTTGCTTTGTTTTTTAGATGTTTCAGGAAACACCATACACTTCTCCCGAGTGTCTGTTGGCAATTTACATCCCGCCCATCAGCATAACAAGGCTCCCAGTTCTCCATGGCCTGTCCTGCCTTTCTGGATTTTACACTTTTTTCAGATGGCCCTTTTGACCGGGGGGAAGTGAGACTTCATTGTAGTGCAGATTTCCTTTGCAAGCTTGCTTGGTTGGCCAAAAAGGGCGTATGCGTTTTTTCCTGAATATATTCAGGAAAAAACGCATACGCCCTTTTTGGCCAAGTGCATCATTGTGGACGTTCTGCCTCTTTTCCTATGCTTTCAATGCAATTCCAGTCTACCTCCTGAAATCGGTTTCCTGCAATTCTGCCCCGCTTTCAAGTCCTCTTGGCAGCCTTACTTCAGTATATTTTTGGACGATAGCTGTCATTTATAACTCTGCAGGTTTGTGAATTACAGTGCCCCTGAGCTCCTTTCTTCAACTCGCTTTCTTGTGAGCTGGCCGCAACACCGCAGGATGGCTTCAGGCCCTAATGTGGTTCTGGCACGGCACGCTGAGCCTTTGGTTATTTCCTCTTCCTGGTGGGAAATGAGAGTTAAATTTGCCCGTCCAGACACCTCCAGCTAGTCTCTCATTGGTTCTCGCTATTCCTGTTCATCTTCCGCAGAAATTGCAAACTGGGCCAAACAGGAGGTTAAAGGCGCTGACTCTCCAAGTGGGGAGAGTGTTAGTAAAGCGTCTGGAATGTTGCACCCGAGTACCAGGGGAGGAAAACTGAGACATATTTGAACACGTCTCCCGTTCACACGGTTGATCATACTCTGGGTTCCACATGCATGTTTTAGCTGAAGGAAGAATACCTTAAACCTTGAGAGTTGAGACCCGTGTAATGGGTACCATGCAATATGACTTCAAAGGGTCTTCATTTGCTCACCGAACCTCTCCAATCCTATCACTGCTGCGTTTATGCCCCTGTACACACGCTTGATTCTCCTTTGGAGACATAGCAATCCATAGGTTTTAAGATACTTACTAGTCAGGTACATTCTTAGGCGTTTAATATGCGGTGTTGAGTCCATTTCGTTGAGTAAGGAGTAGCTCTTGTCTATTCGATATTTGGCTTAAGGAACTTTATCTGTGCTCATTTCAATCTCTGGTTTTATGCAGCACCCCAACTCACCTTTCCCCTTAAGCAAGCATAAGTTGGTTTTCTAAATTTGAGACCCTGTTCTGTTTTGGAATTCAGTTCCTGTGTAGCGAAGTTTACATTCCGTGTATTAGTGATATCTTATGATGTTTCTTTTTCTGTGTGACTTATTTCAGTTAGAATCATCGTATCTGAATCCACTCATTATGCTGCTACGGGCCTGATGACATAGATTTCATTGCTGAGTGATACTGCATTGTACGTAAGTACCACAAGTTCTTTATCCATTTTTCACTTGCTGTGATATTGAACTTCTACGGTAAACGAGGTTCTTGTAAACAGAGGCGTCACAAATTTTGGGGTGGCTGTGTCTTTTTGATTTTAATTTCCCTAAGCTATAGGACCATAAGTGGAAGTGCCCTAGGCTCTGTTGCTTTGTTTTTTAGATGTTTCAGGAAACACCATACAATTCTCCGGAGTGTCTGTTGGCAATTTACATCCCGCCCATCAGCCTAACAAGGCTCCCAGTTCTCCATGGCCTGTCCTGCCTTTCTGGATTTTACAATTTTTTCAGATGGCCCTTTTGACCTGGGGGAAGTGAGACTTCATTGTAGTGCAGATTTCCTTTGCAAGCTTGCTTGGTTGGCCAAAAGGGGCGTATGCGTTTTTTCCTGAATATATTCAGGAAAAAACACATACGCCCTTTTTGGCCAAGTGCATCATTGTGGACGTTCTGCCTCTTTTCCTATGCTTTCAATGCAATTCCAGTCTACCTCCTGAAATCGGTTTCCTGCAATTTTGCCCCGCTTTCAAGTCCTCTTGGCAGCCTTACTTCAGTATATTTTTGGACGATAGCTGTCATTTATAACTCTGCAGGTTTGTGAATTACAGTGCCCCTGAGCTCCTTTCTTCAACTCGCTTTCTTGTGACATGGCCGCAACACCCCAGGATGGTTTCAGGCCCTAATCTGGTTCCGGCACGGCACGCTGAGCCTTTGGTTAATTCCTCTTCCTGGTGGGAAATGAGAGTTAAATTTGCCTGTCCAGACACCTCCAGCTAGTCTCTCATTGGTTCTCGCTATTCCTGTTCATCTTCCGCAGAAATTGCAAACTGGGCCAAACAGGAGGTTAAAGGGACTGACTCTCCAAGTCGGGAGAGTGTTAGTAAAGCGTCTGGAATGTTGCACCCGAGTACCAGGGGAGGAAAACTGAGACATATTTGAACACGTCTCCCGTTCACACGGTTGATCATACTCTGGGTTCCACATGCATGTTTTAGCTGAAGGAATAATACCTTAAACCTGGAGAGTTGAGACCCGTGTAATGGGTACCATGCAATATGACTTCAAAGGGTCTTCATTTGCTCACCGAACCTCTCCAATCCTATCACTGCTGCGTTTATGCCCCTGTAAACATGCTTGATTCTCTTTTGGAGACATAGCAATCCATAGGTTTTAAGATACTTACTAGTCAGGTACATTATTAGGCGTTTAATATGCGGTGTTGAGTCCATTTCATTGAGTAAGGAGTAGCTCTTGTCTATTCCATATTTGGCTTAAGGAACATTATCTGTGCTCATTTCAATCTCTGGTTTTATGCAGCACCCCAACTCACCTTTCCCCTTAAGCAAGCATAAGTTGGTTTTCTAAATTTGAGACCCTGTTCTGTTTTGGAATTCAGTTCCTGTGTAGCCAAGTTTACATTCCGTGTATTAGTGATATCTTATGATATTTCTTTTTCTGTGTGACTTATTTCAGTTAGAATCATCGTACCTGAATCCACTCATTATGGTGCTACGGGCCTGATGACATAGATTTCATTGCTGAGTGATACTGCATTGTACGTAAGTACCACAAGTTCTTTATCCATTTTTCACTTTCTGTGATATTGAACTTGTACAGTAAACGAGGTTCTTGTAAACAGAGGCATCGCAAACTTTGGGGTGGCTGTGTCTTTTTGATTTTAATTTCCCTAAGCTATAGGACCATAAGTGGAAGTGCCCTAGGCTCTGTTGCTTTGTTTTTTAGATGTTTCAGGAAACACCATACACTTCTCCCGAGTGTCTGTTGGCAATTTACATCCCGCCCATCAGCATAACAAGGCTCCCAGTTCTCCATGGCCTGTCCTGCCTTTCTGGATTTTACAATTTTTTCAGATGGCCCTTTTGACCGGGGGGAAGTGAGACTTCATTGTAGTGCAGATTTCCTTTGCAAGCTTGCTTGGTTGGCCAAAAAGGGCGTATGCGTTTTTTCCTGAATATATTCAGGAAAAAACGCATACGCCCTTTTTGGCCAAGTGCATCATTGTGGACGTTCTGCCTCTTTTCCTATGCTTTCAATGCAATTCCAGTCTACCTCCTGAAATCGGTTTCCTGCAATTCTGCCGCGCTTTCAAGTCCTCTTGGCAGCCTTACTTCAGTATATTTTAGGACGATAGCTGTCATTTATAACTCTGCAAGTTTGTGAATTACAGTGCCCCTGAGCTCCTTTCTTCAATTCACTTTCTTTTGAGCTGGCCGCAACACCGCAGGATAGCTTCAGGCCCTAATCTTGTTCCGGCACAGCACGCTGAGCCTTTGGTTATTTCCTCTTCCTGGTGGGTAATGAGAGTTAAATTTGCCCGTCAAGACACCTCCAGCTAGTCTCTCATTGGTTCTCGCTATTCCTGTTCATCTTCCGCAGAAATTGCAAACTGGGCCAAACAGGAGGTTAAAGGCGCTGACTCTCCAAGTGGGGAGAGTGTTAGTAAAGCGTCTGGAATGTTGCACCCGAGTACCAGGGGAGGAAAACTGAGACATATTTGTACACGTCTCCCGTTCACACGGTTGATCATACTCTGGGTTCCACATGCATGTTTTAGCTGAAGGAAGAATACCTTAAACCTGGAGAGTTGAGACCCGTGTAATGGGTACCATGCAATATGACTTCAAAGGGTCTTCATTTGCTCACCGAACCTCTCCAATCCTATCACTGCTGCGTTTATGCCCCTGTACACACAGTTGATTCTCTTTTGGAGACATAGCAATCCATAGGTTTTAAGATACTTACTAGTCAGGTACATTCTTAGGCATTTAATATGGGGTGTTGAGTCCATTTCGTTGAGTAAGGAGTAGCTCTTGTCTATTCCATATTTGGCTTAAGGAACTTTATCTGTGCTCATTTCAATCTCTGGTTTTATGCAGCACCCCAACTTACCTTTCCCCTTAAGCAAGCATAAGTTGGTTTTCTAAATTTGAGACCCTGTTCTGTTTTGGAATTCAGTTCCTGTGTAGCCAAGTTTACATTCCGTGTATTAGTGATATCTTATGATGTTTCTTTTTCTGTGTGACTTATTTCAGTTAGAATCATCGTACCTGAATCCACTCATTATGCTGCTATGGGCCTGATGACATAGATTTCATTGCTGAGTGATACTGCATTGTACGTAAGTACCACAAGTTCTTTATCCATTTTTCACTTTCTGTGATTTTGAACTTGTACGGTAAACGAGGTTCTTGTAAACAGAGGCGTCCCAAACTTTGGGGTGGCTGTGTCTTTTTGATTTTAATTTCCCTAAGCTATAGGACCATAAGTGGAAGTGCCCTAGGCTCTGTTGCTTTGTTTTTTAGATGTTTCAGGAAACACCATACACTTCTCCCGAGTGTCTGTTGGCAATTGACATCCCGCCCATCAGCATAACAAGGCTCCCAGTTCTCCATGGCCTGTCCTGCGTTTCTGGATTTTACACTTTTTTCAGATGGTCCTTTTGACCGGGAGGAAGTGAGACTTCATTGTAGTGCAGATTTCCTTTGCAAGATTGCTTGGTTGGCCAAAAAGGGCGTATACGTTTTTTCCTGAATATATTCAGGAAAAAACGCGTACGCCCTTTTTGGCCAAGTGCATCATTGTGGACGTTCTGCCTCTTTTCCTATGCTTTCAATGCAATTCCAGTCTACCTCCTGAAATCGATTTCCTGCAATTCTGCCGCGCTTCCAAGTCCTCTTGGCAGCGTTACTTCAGTATATTTTTGGACGATAGCTGTCATTTATAACTCTGCAGGTTTGTGAATTACAGTGCCCCTGAGCTCCTTTCTTCAACTCGCTTTCTTTTGAGCTGGCCGCAACACCACAGGATGGCTTCAGGCCCTAATGTGCTTCTGGCACGGCACGCTGAGCCTTTGGTTATTTCCTCTTCCTGGTGGGAAATGAGAGTTAAATTTGCCCGTCCAGACACCTCCAGCTAGTCTCTCATTGGTTCTCGCTATTCCTGTTCATCTTCCACAGAAATTGCAAACTGGGCCAAACAGGAGGTTAAAGGCGCTGACTCTCCAAGTGGGCAGAGTGTTAGTAAAGCGTCTGGAATGTTGCACCCGAGTACCAGGGTACGAATACTGAGACATATTTGAACACGTCTCCCGTTCACACGGCTGATCATACTCTGGGTTCCACATGCATGTTTTAGCTGAAGGAAGAATACCTTAAACCTGGAGAGTTGAGACCCGTGTAATGGGTACCATGCAATATGACTTCAAAGGGTCTTCATTTGCTCACCGAACCTCTCCAATCCTATCACTGCTGCGTTTATGCCCCTGTACACACGCTTGATTCTCTTTTGGAGACATAGCAATCCATAGGTTTTAAGATACTTACTAGTCAGGTACATTCTTAGGCTTTTAATATGGTGTGTTGAGTCCATTTCGTTGAGTAAGGAGTAGCTCTTGTCTATTCCATATTTGGCTTAAGGAACTTTATCTGTGCTCATTTCATTCTCTGGTTTTATGCAGCACCCCAACTCACCTTTCCCCTTAAGCAAGCATAAGTTGGTTTTCTAAATATGAGACCCTGTTCTGTTTTGGAATTCAGTTCCTATGTAGCCAAGTCTACATTCCGTGTATTAGTGATATCTTATGATGTTTCTTTTTCTGTGTGACTTATTTCAGTTAGAATCATCGTACCTGAATCCACTCATTATGCTGCTATGGGCCTGATGACATAGATTTCATTGCTGAGTGATACTGCATTGTACGTAAGTACCACAAGTTCTTTATCCATTTTTCACTTTCTGTGATATTGAACTTGTACGGTAAACGAGGTTCTTGTAAACAGAGGCGTTCCAAACATTGGGGTGGCTGTGTCTTTTTGATTTTAATTTCCCTAAGCTATAGGACCATAAGTGGAAGTGCCCTAGGCTCTGTTGCTTTGTTTTTTAGATGTTTCAGGAAACACCATACACTTCTCCCGAGTGTCTGTTGGCAATTGACATCCCGCCCATCAGCATAACAAGGCTCCCAGTTCTCCATGGCCTGTCCTGCCTTTCTGGATTTTACACTTTATTCAGATGGCCCTTTTGACTGGGGGGAAGTGAGACTTCATTGTAGTGCAGGTTTCCTTTGCAAGCTTGCTTGTTTGTCCAAAAAGGGCGTATGCGTTTTTTCCTGAATATATTCAGGAAAAAACGCATACGCCCTTTTTGGCCAAGTGCATCATTGTGGACGTTCTGCCTCTTTTCCTATGCTTTCAATGCAATTCCAGTCTACCTCCTGAAATCGGTTTCCTGCAATTCTGCCCCGCTTTCAAGTCCTCTTGGCAGCCTTACTTCAGTATATTTTTGGACGATAGCTGTCATTTATAACTCTGCAGGTTTGTGAATTACAGTGCCCCTGAGCTCCTTTCTTCATCTCGCTTTCATTTGAGCTGGCCGCAACACCGCAGGATGGCTTCAGGCCTTAATGTGGTTCTGGCACGGCACGCTGAGCCTTTGGTTATTTCCTCTTCCTGGTGGGAAATGAGAGTTAAATTTGCCCGTCCAGACACCTCCAGCTAGTCTCTCATTGGTTCTCGCTATTCCTGTTCATCTTCCGCAGAAATTGCAAACTGGGCCAAACAGGAGGTTAAAGGGACTGACTCTCCAAGTCGGGAGAGTGTTAGTAAAGCGTCTGGAATGTTGCACCCGAGTACCAGGGTACGAAAACTGAGACATATTTGAACAGTCTCCCGATCACATGGTTGATAATACTCTAGGTTCCACATGCATGTTTTAGCTGAAGGAAGAATACCTTAAACCTGGAGAGTTGAGACCCGTGTAATGGGTACCATGCAATATGACTTCAAAGGGTCTTCATTTGCTCACCGAACCTCTCCAATCCTATCACTGCTGCGTTTATGCCCCTGTACACATGCTTGATTCACTTTCGGAGACATAGCAATCCATAGGTTTTAAGATACTTACTAGTCAGGTACATTCTTAGGCGTTTAATATGGGGTGTTGAGTCCATTTCGTTGAGCAAGGAGTAGCTCTTGTCTATTCCATATTTGGCTTAAGGAACTTTATCTGTGCTCATTTCAATCTGTGGTTTCATGCAGCACCCCAACTCACCTTTACCCTTAAGCAAGCATAAGTTGATTTTCTAAATATGAGACCCTGTTCTGTTTTGGAATTCAGTTCCTGTGTAGCCAAGTCTACATTCCGTGTATTAGTGATATCTTATGATGTTTCTTTTTCTGTGTGACTTATTTCAGTTAGAATCATCGTACCTGAATCCACTCATTATGCTGCTATGGGCCTGATGACATAGATTTCATTGCTGAGTGATACTGCATTGTACGTAAGTACCACAAGTTCTTTATCCATTTTTCACTTTCTGTGATATTGAACTTGTACGATAAACGAGGTTCTTGTAAACAGAGGCGTCCGAAACTTTGGGGTGGCTGTGTCTTTTTGATTTTAATTTCCCTAAGCTATAGGACCATAAGTGGGAGTGCCCTAGGCTCTGTTGCTTTGTTTTTTAGATGTTTCAGGAAACACCATACACTTCTCCAGAGTGTCTGTTGGCAATTTACATCCCGCCCATCAGCATAACAAGGCTCCCAGTTCTCCATGGCCTGTCCTGCCTTTCTGGATTTTACACTTTTTTCTGATGGCCCTTTTGACCTGGGGGAAGTGAGACTTCATTGTAGTGCAGATTTCCTTTGCAAGCTTGCTTGGTTGGCCAAAAAGGGCGTATGCGTTTTTTCCTGAATATATTCAGGAAAAAACGCATACGCCCTTTTTGGCCAAGTGCATCATTGTGGACGTTCTGCCTCTTTTCCTATGCTTTCAATGCAATTCCAGTCTACCTCCTGAAATCGGTTTCCTGCAATTCTGCCCCGCTTTCAAGTCCTCTTGGCAGCCTTACTTCAGTATATTTTTGGACGATAGCTGTCATTGATAACTCTGCAGGTTTGTGAATTACAGTGCCCCTGAGCTCCTTTCTTCAACTCGCTTTCTGTTGAGCTGGCCGCAACACCACTGGATGGCTTCAGGCCCTAATGTGGTTCTGGCACGGCACGCTGAGCCTTTGGTTATTTCCTCTTCCTGGTGGGAAATGAGAGTTAAATTTGCCCGTCCAGACACCTCCAGCTAGTCTCTCATTGGTTCTCGCTATTCCTGTTCATCTTCCGCAGAAATTGCAAACTGGGCCAAACAGGAGGTTAAAGGCGCTGACTCTCCAAGTGGGGAGAGTGTTAGTAAAGCGTCTGGAATGTTGCACCCGAGTACCAGGGTACGAAAACTGAGACATATTTGAACACGTCTCCCGATCACATGGTTGATCATACTCTAGGTTCCACATGCATGTTTTAGCTGAAGGAAGAATACCTTAAACCTGGGTAGTTGAAACCCGTGGAATGGGTACCATGCAATATGACTTCAAAGGGTCTTCATTTGCTCACCGAACCTCTCCAATCCTATCACTGCTGCGTTTATGCCCCTGTACACATGCTTGATTCTCTTTCGGAGACATAGCAATCCGTAGGTTTTAAGATACTTACTAGTCAGGTACATTCTTAGGCGTTTAATATGCGGTGTTGAGTCCATTTCGTTGAGCAAGGAGTAGCTCTTGTCTGTTCCATATTTGGCTTAAGGAACTTTATCTGTGTTCATTTCAATCTCTGGTTTCCTGCAGCACCCCAACTCACCTTTACCCTTAAGCAAGCATAAGTTGGTTTTCTAAATTTGAGACCCTGTTCTGTTCTGTAATTCAGTTCCTGTGTAGCCAAGTTTACATTCCGTGTATTACTGATATCTTATGATGTTTCTTTTTCTGTGTGACTTATTTCAGTTAGAATCATCATACCTGAATCCACTCATTGTGCTACTAAGGGCCTGATGACATAGATTTCATTGCTGAGTGATATTGCTTTGTAAGTAAATACCACAACTTCTTTATCCATTTTTCACTTTCTGCGATGTTGAACTTGTACTGTAAACGAGGTTCTTGTAAAGAGAGCCGTTCCAAACTTTAGGGTGGCTGTGTCTTTTTGATTTTAATTTCCCTAAGCTATAGGACCATAAGTGGAAGTGCCCTAGGCTCTGTTGCTTTGTTTTTTAGATGTTTCAGGAAACACCATACACTTCTCCCGAGTGTCTGTTGGCAATTTACATCCCGCCCATCAGCATAACAAGGCTCCCAGTTCTCCATGGCCTGTCCTGCCTTTCTGGATTTTACACTTTTTTCTGATGGTCCTTTTGACCGGGGGGAATTGAGACTTCATTGTAGTGCAGATTTCCTTTGCAAGCTTGCTTGGTTGGCCAAAAAGGGCGTATGCGTTTTTTCCTGAATATATTCAGGAAAAAACGCATACGCCCTTTTTGGCCAAGTGCATCATTGTGGACGTTCTGCCTCTTTTCCTATGCTTTCAATGCAATTCCAGTCTACCTCCTGAAATCGGTTTCCTGCAATTTTGCCCCGCTTTCAAGTCCTCTTGGCAGCCTTACTTCAGTATATTTTTGGACGATAGCTGTCATTTATAACTCTGCAGGTTTGTGAATTACAGTGCCCCTGAGCTCCTTTCTTCAACTCGCTTTCTTGTGAGCTGGCCGCAACACCACAGGATGGCTTCAGGCCCTAATGTGGTTCTGGCACGGCACGCTGAGCCTTTGGTTATTTCCTCTTCCTGGTGGGAAATGAGAGTTAAATTTGCCCGTCCAGACACCTCCAGCTAGTCTCTCATTGGTTCTCGCTATTCCTGTTCATCTTCGGCAGAAATTGCAAACTGGGCCAAACAGGAGGTTAAAGGCGCTGACTCTCCAAGTGGGGAGAGTGTTAGTAAAGCGTCTGGAATGTTGCACCCGAGTACCAGGGTACGAAAACTGAGACATATTTGAACACGTCTCCCGATCACATGGTGGATCATACTCTAGGTTCCACATGCATATTGTAGCTGAAGGAAGAATACCTTAAACCTGGAGAGTTGAGACCCGTGTAATGGGTACCATACAATATGTCTTCAAAGGGACTTCATTTGCTCACCGAACCTCTCCAATCCTATCACTGCTGCGTTTATGCCCCTGTAAACACGCTTGATTCTCTTTTGGAGACATAGCAATCCATAGGTTTTAAGATACTTAGTAGTCAGGTACATTCTTAGGCGTTTAATATGCGGTGTTGAGTCCATTTCATTGAGCAAGGAGTAGCTCTTGTCTATTCCATATTTGGCTTAAGGAACTTTATCTGTGCTCATTTCAATCTCTGGTTTTATGCAGCACCCCAACTCACATTTCCCCTTAAGCAAGCATAAGTTGGTTTTCTAAATTTGAGACCCTGTTCTGTTTTGGAATTTAGTTCCTGTGTAGTCAAGTTTACATTACGTGTATTAGTGATATCTTATGATGTTTCTTTTTCTGTGTGACTTATTTTAGTTAGAATCATCGTACCTGAATCCACTCATTATGCTGCTACGGGCCTGATGACATAGATTTCATTGCTGAGTGATACTGCATTGTACGTAAGTACCACATGTTCTTTATCCATTTTTCACTTTCTGTGATATTGAACTTGTATGGTAAACGAGGTTCTTGTAAACAGAGGCGTCCCAAACTTTGGGGTGGCTGTGTCTTTTTGATTTTAATTTCCCTAAGCTATAGGACCATAAGTGGAAGTGCCCTAGGCTCTGTTGCTTTGTTTTTTAGATGTTTCAGGAAACACCATACACTTCTCCCGAGTGTCTGTTGGCAATTTACATCCCGCCCATCAGCATAACAAGGCTCCCAGTTCTCCATGGCCTGTCCTGCCTTTCTGGATTTTACACTTTTTTCAGATGGCCCTTTTGACCTGGGGGAAGTGAGACTTCATCGTAGTGCAGATTTCATTTGCAAGTTTGCTTGCTTGGCCAAAAAGGGCGTATGCGTTTTTTCCTGAATATATTCAGGAAAAAATGCATACGCCCTTTTTGGCCAAGTGCATCATTGTGGACGTTCTGCCTCTTTTCCTATGCTTTCAATGCAATTCCAGTCTACCTCCTGAAATCGGTTTCCTGCAATTCTGCCGCGCTTTCAAGTCCTCTTGGCAGCCTTACTTCAGTATATTTTTGGACGATAGCTGTCATTTATAACTCTGCAGGTTTGTGAATTACAGTGCCCCTGAGCTCCTTTCTTCAACTCGCTTTCTTGTGAGCTTGCCGCAACACCGCAGGATGGCTTCAGGCCCTAATCTGGTTCCGGCACGGCACGCTGAGCCTTTGGTTATTTCCTCTTCCTGGTGGGAAATGAGAGTTAAATTTGCCCGTCCAGACACCTCCAGCTAGTCTCTCATTGGTTCTCCCTATTCCTGTTCATCTTCCGCAGAAATTGCAAACTGGGCCAAACAGGACGTTAAACGTGCTGACTCTCCAAGTGTGGAGAGTGTTAGTAAAGCGTCTGGAATGTTGCACCCGAGTACCAGGGGAGGAAACCTGAAACATATTTGAACACGTCTCCCGTTCACATGGTTGATTATACTCTGGGTTCCACATGCATGTTTTAGCTGAAGGAAGAATACCTTAAACCTGGAGAGTTGAGACCTGTGTATTGGGTACCATGCAATATGACTTCAAAGGGTCTTCATTTGCTCACCGAACCTCTCCAATCCTATCATTGCTGCGTTTATGCCCCTGTACACACGCTTGATTCTCTTTTGGAGACATAGCAATCCATAGGTTTTAAGATACTTACTAGTCAGGTACATTCTTAGGCGTTTAATATGGGGTGTTGAGTCCATTTCGTTGAGCAAGGAGTAGCTCTTGTCTATTCCATATTTGGCTTAAGGAACTTTATCTGTGCTCATTTCAATCTCTGGTTTTATGCAGCACCCCAACTCAGCTTTCCCCTTAAGCAAGCATAAGTTGGTTTTCTAAATTTGAGACCCTGTTCTGTTTTGGAATTCAGTTCCTGTGTAGCCAAGTTTATATTCCGTGTATTACTGATATCTTATGATGTTTCTTTTTCTGTGTGACTTATTTCAGTTATAATCATCATACCTGAATCCACTCATTGTGCTGCTAAGGGCCTGATGACATAGATTTCATTGCTGAGTGATATTGCTTTGTAAGTAAATACCACAACTTCTTTATCCATTTTTCACTTTCTGCGGTGTTGAACTTGTACTGTAAATGAGGTTCTTGTAAACAGAGCCATTCCAAACTTTGGGGTGGCTGTGTCTTTTTGATTTTAATTTCCCTAAGCTATAGGACCATAAGTGGAAGTGCCCTAGGCTCTGTTGCTTTGTTTTTTAGATGTTTCAGGAAACACCATACACTTCTCCCGAGTGTCTGTTGGCAATTTACATCCCGCCCATCAGCATAACAAGGCTCCCAGTTCTCCATGGCCTGTCCTGCCTTTCTGGATTTTACACTTTTTTCAGATGGCCCTTTTGACCGGGAGGAAGTGAGACTTCATTGTAGTGCAGATTTCCTTTGCAAGCTTGCTTGGTTGGCCAAAAAGGGCGTATGCGTTTTTTCCTGAATATATTCAGGAAAAAACGCATACGCCCTTTTTGGCCAAGTGCATCATTGTGGACGTTCTGCCTCTTTTCCTATGTTTTCAATGCAATTCCAGTCTACCTCCTGAAATCGATTTCCTGCAATTCTGCCGCGCTTGCAAGTCCTCTTGGCAGCCTTACTTCAGTATATTTTTGGACGATAGCTGTCATTGATAACTTTGCAGGTTTGTGAATTACAGTGCCCCTGAGCTCCTTTCTTCAACTCGCTTTCTTTTGAGCTCGCCGCAACACCACAGGATGGCTTCAGGCCCTAATGTGGTTCTGGCACGGCACGTTGAGCCTTTGGTTATTTCCTCTTCCTGGTGGGAAATGAGAGTTAAATTTGCCCGTCCAGACACCTCCAGCTAGTCTCTCATTGGTTCTCGCTATTCCTGTTCATCTTCCGCAGAAATTGCAAATTGGGCCAAACAGGAGGTTAAAGGCGCTGACTCTCCAAGTGGGGAGAGTGTTAGTAAAGCGTCTGGAATGTTGCACCCGAGTACCAGGGTACGAATACTGAGACATATTTGAACACGTCTCCCGTTCACACGGCTGATCATACTCTGGGTTCCACATGCATGTTTTAGCTGAAGGAAGAATACCTTAAACCTGGAGAGTTGAGACCCGTGTAATGGGTACCATGCAATATGACTTCAAAGGGTCTTCATTTGCTCACCGAACCTCTCCAATCCTATCACTGCTGCGTTTATGCCCCTGTACACACGCTTGATTCTCTTTTGGAGACATAGCAATCCATAGGTTTTAAGATACTTACTAGTCAGGTACATTCTTAGGCTTTTAATATGGTGTGTTGAGTCCATTTCGTTGAGTAAGGAGTAGCTCTTGTCTATTCCATATTTGGCTTAAGGAACTTTATCTGTGCTCATTTCATTCTCTGGTTTTATGCAGCACCCCAACTCACCTTTCCCCTTAAGCAAGCATAAGTTGGTTTTCTAAATATGAGACCCTGTTCTGTTTTGGAATTCAGTTCCTATGTAGCCAAGTCTACATTCCGTGTATTAGTGATATCTTATGATGTTTCTTTTTCTGTGTGACTTATTTCAGTTAGAATCATCGTACCTGAATCCACTCATTATGCTGCTATGGGCCTGATGACATAGATTTCATTGCTGAGTGATACTGCATTGTACGTAAGTACCACAAGTTCTTTATCCATTTTTCACTTTCTGTGATATTGAACTTGTACGGTAAACGAGGTTCTTGTAAACAGAGGCGTTCCAAACATTGGGGTGGCTGTGTCTTTTTGATTTTAATTTCCCTAAGCTATAGGACCATAAGTGGAAGTGCCCTAGGCTCTGTTGCTTTGTTTTTTAGATGTTTCAGGAAACACCATACACTTCTCCCGAGTGTCTGTTGGCAATTGACATCCCGCCCATCAGCATAACAAGGCTCCCAGTTCTCCATGGCCTGTCCTGCCTTTCTGGATTTTACACTTTATTCAGATGGCCCTTTTGACTGGGGGGAAGTGAGACTTCATAGTAGTGGAGATTTCCTTTGCAAGCTTGCTTGTTTGTCCAAAAAGGGCGTATGCGTTTTTTCCTGAATATATTCAGGAAAAAACGCATACGCCCTTTTTGGCCAAGTGCATCATTGTGGACGTTCTGCCTCTTTTCCTATGCTTTCAATGCAATTCCAGTCTACCTCCTGAAATCGGTTTCCTGCAATTCTGCCCCGCTTTCAAGTCCTCTTGGCAGCCTTACTTCAGTATATTTTTGGACGATAGCTGTCATTTATAACTCTGCAGGTTTGTGAATTACAGTGCCCCTGAGCTCCTTTCTTCATCTCGCTTTCATTTGAGCTGGCCGCAACACCGCAGGATGGCTTCAGGCCTTAATGTGGTTCTGGCACGGCACGCTGAGCCTTTGGTTATTTCCTCTTCCTGGTGGGAAATGAGAGTTAAATTTGCCCGTCCAGACACCTCCAGCTAGTCTCTCATTGGTTCTCGCTATTCCTGTTCATCTTCCGCAGAAATTGCAAACTGGGCCAAACAGGAGGTTAAAGGGACTGACTCTCCAAGTCGGGAGAGTGTTAGTAAAGCGTCTGGAATGTTGCACCCGAGTACCAGGGTACGAAAACTGAGACATATTTGAACAGTCTCCCGATCACATGGTTGATAATACTCTAGGTTCCACATGCATGTTTTAGCTGAAGGAAGAATACCTTAAACCTGGAGAGTTGAGACCCGTGTAATGGGTACCATGCAATATGACTTCAAAGGGTCTTCATTTGCTCACCGAACCTCTCCAATCCTATCACTGCTGCGTTTATGCCCCTGTACACATGCTTGATTCACTTTCGGAGACATAGCAATCCATAGGTTTTAAGATACTTACTAGTCAGGTACATTCTTAGGCGTTTAATATGGGGTGTTGAGTCCATTTCGTTGAGCAAGGAGTAGCTCTTGTCTATTCCATATTTGGCTTAAGGAACTTTATCTGTGCTCATTTCAATCTGTGGTTTCATGCAGCACCCCAACTCACCTTTACCCTTAAGCAAGCATAAGTTGATTTTCTAAATATGAGACCCTGTTCTGTTTTGGAATTCAGTTCCTGTGTAGCCAAGTCTACATTCCGTGTATTAGTGATATCTTATGATGTTTCTTTTTCTGTGTGACTTATTTCAGTTAGAATCATCGTACCTGAATCCACTCATTATGCTGCTATGGGCCTGATGACATAGATTTCATTGCTGAGTGATACTGCATTGTACGTAAGTACCACAAGTTCTTTATCCATTTTTCACTTTCTGTGATATTGAACTTGTACGATAAACGAGGTTCTTGTAAACAGAGGCGTCCGAAACTTTGGGGTGGCTGTGTCTTTTTGATTTTAATTTCCCTAAGCTATAGGACCATAAGTGGGAGTGCCCTAGGCTCTGTTGCTTTGTTTTTTAGATGTTTCAGGAAACACCATACACTTCTCCAGAGTGTCTGTTGGCAATTTACATCCCACCCATCAGCATAACAAGGCTCCCAGTTCTCCATGGCCTGTCCTGCCTTTCTGGATTTTACACTTTTTTCTGATGGCCCTTTTGACCTGGGGGAAGTGAGACTTCATTGTAGTGCAGATTTCCTTTGCAAGCTTGCTTGGTTGGCCAAAAAGGGCGTATGCGTTTTTTCCTGAATATATTCAGGAAAAAACGCATACGCCCTTTTTGGCCAAGTGCATCATTGTGGACGTTCTGCCTCTTTTCCTATGCTTTCAATGCAATTCCAGTCTACCTCCTGAAATCGGTTTCCTGCAATTCTGCCCCGCTTTCAAGTCCTCTTGGCAGCCTTACTTCAGTATATTTTTGGACGATAGCTGTCATTGATAACTCTGCAGGTTTGTGAATTACAGTGCCCCTGAGCTCCTTTCTTCAACTCGCTTTCTGTTGAGCTGGCCGCAACACCACTGGATGGCTTCAGGCCCTAATGTGGTTCTGGCACGGCACGCTGAGCCTTTGGTTATTTCCTCTTCCTGGTGGGAAATGAGAGTTAAATTTGCCCGTCCAGACACCTCCAGCTAGTCTCTCATTGGTTCTCGCTATTCCTGTTCATCTTCCGCAGAAATTGCAAACTGGGCCAAACAGGAGGTTAAAGGCGCTGACTCTCCAAGTGGGGAGAGTGTTAGTAAAGCGTCTGGAATGTTGCACCCGAGTACCAGGGTACGAAAACTGAGACATATTTGAACACGTCTCCCGATCACATGGTTGATCATACTCTAGGTTCCACATGCATGTTTTAGCTGAAGGAAGAATACCTTAAACCTGGGTAGTTGAAACCCGTGGAATGGGTACCATGCAATATGACTTCAAAGGGTCTTCATTTGCTCACCGAACCTCTCCAATCCTATCACTGCTGCGTTTATGCCCCTGTACACATGCTTGATTCTCTTTCGGAGACATAGCAATCCGTAGGTTTTAAGATACTTACTAGTCAGGTACATTCTTAGGCGTTTAATATGCGGTGTTGAGTCCATTTCGTTGCGCAAGGAGTAGCTCTTGTCTGTTCCATATTTGGCTTAAGGAACTTTATCTGTGTTCATTTCAATCTCTGGTTTCCTGCAGCACCCCAACTCACCTTTACCCTTAAGCAAGCATAAGTTGGTTTTCTAAATTTGAGACCCTGTTCTGTTCTGTAATTCAGTTCCTGTGTAGCCAAGTTTACATTCCGTGTATTACTGATATCTTATGATGTTTCTTTTTCTGTGTGACTTATTTCAGTTAGAATCATCATACCTGAATCCACTCATTGTGCTACTAAGGGCCTGATGACATAGATTTCATTGCTGAGTGATATTGCTTTGTAAGTAAATACCACAACTTCTTTATCCATTTTTCACTTTCTGCGATGTTGAACTTGTACTGTAAACGAGGTTCTTGTAAAGAGAGCCGTTCCAAACTTTAGGGTGGCTGTGTCTTTTTGATTTTAATTTCCCTAAGCTATAGGACCATAAGTGGAAGTGCCCTAGGCTCTGTTGCTTTGTTTTTTAGATGTTTCAGGAAACACCATACACTTCTCCCGAGTGTCTGTTGGCAATTTACATCCCGCCCATCAGCATAACAAGGCTCCCAGTTCTCCATGGCCTGTCCTGCCTTTCTGGATTTTACACTTTTTTCTGATGGTCCTTTTGACCGGGGGGAATTGAGACTTCATTGTAGTGCAGATTTCCTTTGCAAGCTTGCTTGGTTGGCCAAAAAGGGCGTATGCGTTTTTTCCTGAATATATTCAGGAAAAAACGCATACGCCCTTTTTGGCCAAGTGCATCATTGTGGACGTTCTGCCTCTTTTCCTATGCTTTCAATGCAATTCCAGTCTACCTCCTGAAATCGGTTTCCTGCAATTTTGCCCCGCTTTCAAGTCCTCTTGGCAGCCTTACTTCAGTATATTTTTGGACGATAGCTGTCATTTATAACTCTGCAGGTTTGTGAATTACAGTGCCCCTGAGCTCCTTTCTTCAACTCGCTTTCTTGTGAGCTGGCCGCAACACCACAGGATGGCTTCAGGCCCTAATGTGGTTCTGGCACGGCACGCTGAGCCTTTGGTTATTTCCTCTTCCTGGTGGGAAATGAGAGTTAAATTTGCCCGTCCAGACACCTCCAGCTAGTCTCTCATTGGTTCTCGCTATTCCTGTTCATCTTCGGCAGAAATTGCAAACTGGGCCAAACAGGAGGTTAAAGGCGCTGACTCTCCAAGTGGGGAGAGTGTTAGTAAAGCGTCTGGAATGTTGCACCCGAGTACCAGGGTACGAAAACTGAGACATATTTGAACACGTCTCCCGATCACATGGTGGATCATACTCTAGGTTCCACATGCATATTGTAGCTGAAGGAAGAATACCTTAAACCTGGAGAGTTGAGACCCGTGTAATGGGTACCATACAATATGTCTTCAAAGGGACTTCATTTGCTCACCGAACCTCTCCAATCCTATCACTGCTGCGTTTATGCCCCTGTAAACACGCTTGATTCTCTTTTGGAGACATAGCAATCCATAGGTTTTAAGATACTTAGTAGTCAGGTACATTCTTAGGCGTTTAATATGCGGTGTTGAGTCCATTTCATTGAGCAAGGAGTAGCTCTTGTCTATTCCATATTTGGCTTAAGGAACTTTATCTGTGCTCATTTCAATCTCTGGTTTTATGCAGCACCCCAACTCACATTTCCCCTTAAGCAAGCATAAGTTGGTTTTCTAAATTTGAGACCCTGTTCTGTTTTGGAATTTAGTTCCTGTGTAGTCAAGTTTACATTACGTGTATTAGTGATATCTTATGATGTTTCTTTTTCTGTGTGACTTATTTTAGTTAGAATCATCGTACCTGAATCCACTCATTATGCTGCTACGGGCCTGATGACATAGATTTCATTGCTGAGTGATACTGCATTGTACGTAAGTACCACATGTTCTTTATCCATTTTTCACTTTCTGTGATATTGAACTTGTATGGTAAACGAGGTTCTTGTAAACAGAGGCGTCCCAAACTTTGGGGTGGCTGTGTCTTTTTGATTTTAATTTCCCTAAGCTATAGGACCATAAGTGGAAGTGCCCTAGGCTCTGTTGCTTTGTTTTTTAGATGTTTCAGGAAACACCATACACTTCTCCCGAGTGTCTGTTGGCAATTTACATCCCGCCCATCAGCATAACAAGGCTCCCAGTTCTCCATGGCCTGTCCTGCCTTTCTGGATTTTACACTTTTTTCAGATGGCCCTTTTGACCTGGGGGAAGTGAGACTTCATCGTAGTGCAGATTTCATTTGCAAGTTTGCTTGCTTGGCCAAAAAGGGCGTATGCGTTTTTTCCTGAATATATTCAGGAAAAAATGCATACGCCCTTTTTGGCCAAGTGCATCATTGTGGACGTTCTGCCTCTTTTCCTATGCTTTCAATGCAATTCCAGTCTACCTCCTGAAATCGGTTTCCTGCAATTCTGCCGCGCTTTCAAGTCCTCTTGGCAGCCTTACTTCAGTATATTTTTGGACGATAGCTGTCATTTATAACTCTGCAGGTTTGTGAATTACAGTGCCCCTGAGCTCCTTTCTTCAACTCGCTTTCTTGTGAGCTTGCCGCAACACCGCAGGATGGCTTCAGGCCCTAATCTGGTTCCGGCACGGCACGCTGAGCCTTTGGTTATTTCCTCTTTCTGGTGGGAAATGAGAGTTAAATTTGCCCGTCCAGACACCTCCAGCTAGTCTCTCATTGGTTCTCCCTATTCCTGTTCATCTTCCGCAGAAATTGCAAACTGGGCCAAACAGGACGTTAAACGTGCTGACTCTCCAAGTGTGGAGAGTGTTAGTAAAGCGTCTGGAATGTTGCACCCGAGTACCAGGGGAGGAAACCTGAAACATATTTGAACACGTCTCCCGTTCACATGGTTGATTATACTCTGGGTTCCACATGCATGTTTTAGCTGAAGGAAGAATACCTTAAACCTGGAGAGTTGAGACCTGTGTATTGGGTACCATGCAATATGACTTCAAAGGGTCTTCATTTGCTCACCGAACCTCTCCAATCCTATCATTGCTGCGTTTATGCCCCTGTACACACGCTTGATTCTCTTTTGGAGACATAGCAATCCATAGGTTTTAAGATACTTACTAGTCAGGTACATTCTTAGGCGTTTAATATGGGGTGTTGAGTCCATTTCGTTGAGCAAGGAGTAGCTCTTGTCTATTCCATATTTGGCTTAAGGAACTTTATCTGTGCTCATTTCAATCTCTGGTTTTATGCAGCACCCCAACTCAGCTTTCCCCTTAAGCAAGCATAAGTTGGTTTTCTAAATTTGAGACCCTGTTCTGTTTTGGAATTCAGTTCCTGTGTAGCCAAGTTTATATTCCGTGTATTACTGATATCTTATGATGTTTCTTTTTCTGTGTGACTTATTTCAGTTATAATCATCATACCTGAATCCACTCATTGTGCTGCTAAGGGCCTGATGACATAGATTTCATTGCTGAGTGATATTGCTTTGTAAGTAAATACCACAACTTCTTTATCCATTTTTCACTTTCTGCGGTGTTGAACTTGTACTGTAAATGAGGTTCTTGTAAACAGAGCCGTTCCAAACTTTGGGGTGGCTGTGTCTTTTTGATTTTAATTTCCCTAAGCTATAGGACCATAAGTGGAAGTGCCCTAGGCTCTGTTGCTTTGTTTTTTAGATGTTTCAGGAAACACCATACACTTCTCCCCAGTGTCTGTTGGCAATTTACATCCCGCCCATCAGCATAACAAGGCTCCCAGTTCTCCATGGCCTGTCCTGCCTTTCTGGATTTTACACTTTTTTCAGATGGCCCTTTTGACCGGGAGGAAGTGAGACTTCATTGTAGTGCAGATTTCCTTTGCAAGCTTGCTTGGTTGGCCAAAAAGGGCGTATGCGTTTTTTCCTGAATATATTCAGGAAAAAACGCATACGCCCTTTTTGGCCAAGTGCATCATTGTGGACGTTCTGCCTCTTTTCCTATGTTTTCAATGCAATTCCAGTCTACCTCCTGAAATCGATTTCCTGCAATTCTGCCGCGCTTGCAAGTCCTCTTGGCAGCCTTACTTCAGTATATTTTTGGACGATAGCTGTCATTGATAACTCTGCAGGTTTGTGAATTACAGTGCCCCTGAGCTCCTTTCTTCAACTCGCTTTCTTTTGAGCTCGCCGCAACACCACAGGATGGCTTCAGGCCCTAATGTGGTTCTGGCACGGCACGTTGAGCCTTTGGTTATTTCCTCTTCCTGGTGGGAAATGAGAGTTAAATTTGCCCGTCCAGACACCTCCAGCTAGTCTCTCATTGGTTCTCGCTATTCCTGTTCATCTTCCGCAGAAATTGCAAATTGGGCCAAACAGGAGGTTAAAGGCGCTGACTCTCCAAGTGGGGAGAGTGTTAGTAAAGCGTCTGGAATGTTGCACCCGAGTACCAGAGGACGAAAACTGAGACATATTTGAACACGTCTCTCGTTCACACGGTTGATCATACTCTGGGTTCCACATGCATGTTTTAGCTGAAGGAAGAATACCTTAAACCTGGAGAGTTGAGACCCGTGTAATGGGTACCATGCAATATGACTTCAAAGGGTCTTCATTTGCTCACCGAACCTCTCCAATCCTATCACTGCTGCGTTTATGCCCCTGTACACACGCTTGATTCTCTTTTGGAGACATAGCAATCCATAGGTTTTAAGATACTTACTAGTCAGGTACATTCTTAGGCGTTTAATATGGTGTGTTGAGTCCATTTCGTTGAGTAAGGAGTAGCTCTTGTCTATTCCATATTTGGCTTAAGGAACTTTATCTGTGCTCATTTCAATCTCTGGTTTTATGCAGCACCCCAACTCACCTTTCCCCTTAAGCAAGCATAAGTTGGTTTTCTAAATTTGAGACCCTGTTCTGTTTTGGAATTCAGTTCCTGTGTAGCCAAGTCTACATTCCGTGTATTAGTGATATCTTATGATGTTTCATTTTCTGTGTGACTTATTTCAGTTAGAATCATCGTACCTGAATCCACTCATTATGCTGCTATGGGCCTGATGACATAGATTTCATTGCTGAGTGATACTGCATTGTAGGTAAGTACCACAAGTTCTTTATCCATTTTTCACTTTCTGTGATATTGAACTTGTACGGTAAACGAGGTTCTTGTAAACAGAGGCGTCCCAAACTTTGGGGTGGCTGTGTCTTTTTGATTTTAATTTCCCTAAGCTATAGGACCATAAGTGGAAGTGCCCTAGGCTCTGTTGCTTTGTTTTTTAGATGTTTCAGGAAACACCATACACTTCTCCCGAGTGTCTGTTGGCAATTTACATCCCGCCCATCAGCATAACAAGGCTCCCAGTTCTCCATGGCCTGTCCTGCCTTTCTGGATTTTACACTTTATTCAGATGGCCCTTTTGACCGAGGGGAAGTGAGACTTCATTGTAGTGCAGGTTTCCTTTGCAAGCTTGCTTGGTTGGCCAAAAAGGGCGTATGCGTTTTTTCCTGAATATATTCAGGAAAAAACGCATACGCCCTTTTTGGCCAAGTGCATCATTGTGGCCGTTCTGCCTCTTTTCCTATGCTTTCAATGCAATTCCAGTCTACCTCCTGAAATCGGTTTCCTGCAATTCTGCCCCGCTTTCAAGTCCTCTTGGCAGCCTTACTTCAGTATATTTTTGGACGATAGCTGTCATTTATAACTCTGCAGGTTTGTGAATTACAGTGCCCCTGAGCTCCTTTCTTCAACTCGCTTTCTTGTGAGCTGGCCGCAACACCGCAGGATGGCTTCAGGCCCTAATCTGGTTCCGGCACGGCACGCTGAGCCTTTGGTTAATTCCTCTTCCTGGTGGGAAATGAGAGTTAAATTTGCCCGTCCAGACACCTCCAGCTAGTCTCTCATTGGTTCTCGCTATTCCTGTTCATCTTCCGCAGAAATTGCAAACTGGGCCAAACAGGAGGTTAAAGGGACTGACTCTCCATGTTGGGAGAGTGTTAGTAAAGCGTCTGGAATGTTGCACCCGAGTACCAGGGTATGAAAACTGAGACATATTTGAACACGTCTCCCGATCACATGGTTGATCATACTCTAGGTTCCACATGCATGTTTTAGCTGAAGGAAGAATACCTTAAACCTGCAGAGTTGAAACCTGTGGAATCGGTACCATGCAATGTGACTTCAAAGGGTCTTCATTTGCTCACCGAACCTCTCCAATCCTATCACTGCTGCGTTTATGCCCCTGTACACATGCTTGATTCTCTTTTGGAGACATAGCAATCCATAGGTTTTAAGATACTTACTAGTCAGGTACATTCTTAGGCGTTTAATATGCGGTGTTGAGTCCATTTCGTTGAGCAAGGAGTAGCTCTTGTCTATTCCATATTTGGCTTAAGGAACTTTATCTGTGCTCATTTCAATCTCTGGTTTTATGCAGCACCCCAACTCACCTTTCCCCTTAAGCAAGCATAAGTTGGTTTTCTAAATTTGAGACCCTGTTCTGTTTTGGAATTTAGTTCCTGTGTAGCCAAGTTTACATTCCGTGTATTAGTGATATCTTATGATGTTTCTTTTTCTGTGTGACTTATTTCAGTTAGAATCATCGTACCTGAATCCACTCATTATGCTGCTACGGGCCTGATGACATAGATTTCATTGCTGAGTGATACTGCATTGTACGTAAGTACCACATGTTCTTTATCCATTTTTCACTTTCTGTGATATTGAACTTGTATGGTAAACGAGGTTCTTGTAAACAGAGGCGTCGGAAACATTGGGGTGGCTGTGTCTTTTTGATTTTAATTTCCCTAAGCTATAGGACCATAACTGGGAGTGCCCTAGGCTCTGTTGCTTTGTTTTTTAGATGTTTCAGGAAACACCATACACTTCTCCCCAGTGTCTGTTGGCAATTTACATCCCGCCCATCAGCATAACAAGGCTCCCAGTTCTCCATGGCCTGTCCTGCCTTTCTGGATTTTACACTTTTTTCAGATGGCCCTTTTGACCTGGGGGAAGTGAGACTTCATTGTAGTGCAGATTTCCTTTGCAAGTTTGCTTGCTTGGCCAAAAAGGGCGTATGCGTTTTTTCCTGAATATATTCAGGAAAAAACGCATACGCCCTTTTTGGCCAAGTGCATCATTGTGGACGTTCTGCCTCTTTTCCTATGCTTTCAATGCAATTCCAGTCTACCTCCTGAAATTGGTTTCCTGAAATTCTACCCCGCTTTCAAGTCCTCTTGGCAGCCTTACATCAGTATATTTTTGGACGATAGCTGTCATTTATAACTCTGCAGGTTTGTGAATTACAGTGCCCCTGAGCTCCTTTCTTCAACTCGCTTTCTGTTGAGCTGGCCGCAACACCACAGGATGGCTTCAGGCCCTAATGTGGTTCTGGCACGGCACGCTGAGCCTTTGGTTATTTCCTCTTCCTGGTGGGAAATGAGAGTTAAATTTGCCCGTCCAGACACCTCCAGCTAGTCTCTCATTGGTTCTCGCTATTCCTGTTCATCTTCCGCAGAAATTGCAAACTGGGCCAAACAGGAGGTTAAAGGCGCTGACTCTCCAAGTGCGGAGAGTGTTAGTAAAGCGTCTGGAATGTTGCACCCGAGTACCAGGGTACGAAAACTGAGACATATTTGAACACGTCTCCCGATCACATGGTTGATCATACTCTAGGTTCCACATGCATGTTTTAGCTGAAGGAAGAATACCTTAAACCTGGGTAGTTGAAACCCGTGGAATGGGTACCATGCAATATGACTTCAAAGGGTCTTCATTTGCTCACCGAACCTCTCCAATCCTATCACTGCTGCGTTTATGCCCCTGTACACATGCTTGATTCTCTTTCGGAGACATAGCAATCCGTAGGTTTTAAGATACTTACTAGTCAGGTACATTCTTAGGCGTTTAATATGCGGTGTTGAGTCCATTTCGTTGCGCAAGGAGTAGCTCTTGTCTATTCCATATTTGGCTTAAGGAACATTATCTGTGTTCATTTCAATCTCTGGTTTTATGCAGCACCCCAACTCACCTTTACCCTTAAGCAAGCATAAGTTGGTTTTCTAAATTTGAGACCCTGTTCTGTTCTGTAATTCAGTTCCTGTGTAGCCAAGTTTACATTCCGTGTATTACTGATATCTTATGATGTTTCTTTTTCTGTGTGACTTATTTCAGTTAGAATCATCATACCTGAATCCACTCATTGTGCTACTAAGGGCCTGATGACACAGATTTCATTGCTGAGTGATATTGCTTTGTAAGTAAATACCACAACTTCTTTATCCATTTTTCACTTTCTGCGATGTTGAACTTGTACTGTAAACGAGGTTCTTGTAAACAGAGCCGTTCCAAACTTTAGGGTGGCTGTGTCTTTTTGATTTTAATTTCCCTAAGCTATAGGATCATAAGTGGAAGTGCCCTAGGCTCTGTTGCTTTGTTTTTTAGATGTTTCAGGAAACACCATACACTTCTCCCGAGTGTCTGTTGGCAATTTACATCCCGCCCATCAGCATAACAAGGCTCCCAGTTCTCCATGGCCTGTCCTGCGTTTCTGGATTTTACACTTTTTTCAGATGGCCCTTTTGACCGGGAGGAAGTGAGACTTCATTGTAGTGCAGATTTCCTTTGCAAGCTTGCTTGGTTGGCCAAAAAGGGCGTATGCGTTTTTTCCTGAATATATTCAGGAAAAAACGCATACGCCCTTTTTGGCCAAGTGCATCATTGTGGACGTTCTGCCTCTTTTCCTATGCTTTCAATGCAATTCCAGTCTACCTCCTGAAATCGATTTCCTGCAATTCTGCCGCGCTTCCAAGTCCTCTTGGCAGCCTTACTTCAGTATATTTTTGGACGATAGCTGTCATTGATAACTCTGCAGGTTTGTGAATTACAGTGCCCCTGAGCTCCTTTCTTCAACTCGCTTTCTTGTGAGCTGGCCGCAACACCGCAGGATGGCTTCAGGCCCTAATGTGGTTCTGGCACGGCACGCTGAGCCTTTGGTTATTTCCTCTTCCTGGTGGGAAATGAGAGTTAAATTTGCCCGTCCAGACACCTCCAGCTAGTCTCTCATTGGTTCTCGCTATTCCTGTTCATCTTCCGCAGAAATTGCAAACTGGGCCAAACAGGAGGTTAAAGGCGCTGACTCTCCAAGTGGGGAGAGTGTTAGTAAAGCGTCTGGAATGTTGCACCCGAGTACCAGGGGAGGAAAACTGAGACATATTTGAACACGTCTCCCGATCACATGGTTGATCATACTCTAGGTTCCACATGCATATTGTACCTGAAGGAAGAATACCTTAAACCTGGAGAGTTGAGACCCGTGTAATGGGTACCATACAATATGTCTTCAAAGGGACTTCATTTGCTCACCGAACCTCTCCAATCCTATCACTGCTGCGTTTATGCCCCTGTAAACACGCTTGATTCTCTTTTGGAGACATAGCAATCCATAGGTTTTAAGATACTTAGTAGTCAGGTACATTCTTAGGCGTTTAATATGCGGTGTTGAGTCCATTTCGTTGAGCAAGGAGTAGCTCTTGTCTATTCCATATTTGGCTTAAGGAACTTTATCTGTGCTCATTTCAATCTCTGGTTTTATGCAGCACCCCAACTCACCTTTCCCCTTAAGCAAGCATAAGTTGGTTTTCTAAATTTGAGACCCTGTTCTGTTTTGGAATTTAGTTCCTGTGTAGCCAAGTTTACATTCCGTGTATTAGTGATATCTTATGATGTTTCTTTTTCTGTGTGACTTATTTCAGTTAGAATCATCGTACCTGAATCCACTCATTATGCTGCTACGGGCCTGATGACATAGATTTCATTGCTGAGTGATACTGCATTGTACGTAAGTACCACATGTTCTTTATCCATTTTTCACTTTCTGTGATATTGAACTTGTATGGTAAACGAGGTTCTTGTAAACAGAGGCGTCCCAAACTTTGGGGTGGCTGTGTCTTTTTGATTTTAATTTCCCTAAGCTATAGGACCATAAGTGGAAGTGCCCTAGGCTCTGTTGCTTTGTTTTTTAGATGTTTCAGGAAACACCATACACTTCTCCCGAGTGTCTGTTGGCAATTTACATCCCGCCCATCAGCATAACAAGGCTCCCAGTTCTCCATGGCCTGTCCTGCCTTTCTGGATTTTACACTTTTTTCAGATGGCCCTTTTGACCTGGGGGAAGTGAGGCTTCATTGTAGTGCAGATTTCCTTTGCAAGTTTGCTTGCTTGGCCAAAAAGGGCGTATGCGTTTTTTCCTGAATATATTCAGGAAAAAACGCATACGCCCTTTTTGGCGAAGTGCATCATTGTGGACGTTCTGCCTCTTTTCCTATGCTTTCAATGCAATTCCAGTCTACCTCCTGAAATCGGTTTCCTGCAATTCTGCCGCGCTTTCAAGTCCTCTTGGCAGCCTTACTTCAGTATATTTTTGGACGATAGCTGTCATTTATAACTCTGCAGGTTTGTGAATTACAGTGCCCCTGAGCTCCTTTCTTCAACTCGCTTTCTTTTGAGCTGGCCGCAACACCGCAGGATGGCTTCAGGCCCTAATCTGGTTCCGGCACGGCACGCTGAGCCTTTGGTTATTTCCTCTTCCTGGTGGGAAATGAGAGTTAAATTTGCCCGTCCAGACACCTCCAGCTAGTCTCTCATTGGTTCTCCCTATTCCTGTTCATCTTCCGCAGAAATTGCAAACTGGGCCAAACAGGAGGTTAAAGGCGCTGACTCTCCAAGTGGGGAGAGTGTTAGTAAAGCGTCTGGAATGTTGCACCCGAGTACCAGGGGAGGAAAACTGAGACATATTTGAACACGTCTCCCGATCACATGGTTGATCATACTCTAGGTTCCACATGCATATTGTAGCTGAAGGAAGAATACATTAAACCTGGAGAGTTGAGACCCGTGTAATGGGTACCATACAATATGTCTTCAAAGGGACTTCATTTGCTCACCGAACCTCTCCAATCCTATCACTGCTGCGTTTATGCCCCTGTAAACACGCTTGATTCTCTTTTGGAGACATAGCAATCCATAGGTTTTAAGATACTTAGTAGTCAGGTACATTCTTAGGCGTTTAATATGCGGTGTTGAGTCCATTTCGTTGAGCAAGGAGTAGGTCTTGTCTATTCCATATTTGGCTTAAGGACCTTTATCTGTGCTCATTTCAATCTCTGGTTTTATGCAGCACCCCAACTCACCTTTCCCCTTAAGCAAGCATAAGTTGGTTTTCTAAATTTGAGATTCTGTTCTGTTTTGGAATTTAGTTCCTGTGTAGCCAAGTTTACATTCCGTGTATTAGTGATATCTTATGATGTTTCTTTTTCTGTGTGACTTATTTCAGTTAGAATCATCGTACCTGAATCCACTCATTATGGTGCTACGGGCCTGATGACATAGATTTCATTGCTGAGTGATACTGCATTGTACGTAAGTACCACATGTTCTTTATCCATTTTTCACTTTCTGTGATATTGAACTTGTATGGTAAACGAGGTTCTTGTAAACAGAGGCGTCCCAAACTTTGGGGTGGCTGTGTCTTTTTGATTTTAATTTCCCTAAGCTATAGGACCATAAGTGGAAGTGCCCTAGGCTCTGTTGCTTTGTTTTTTAGATGTTTCAGGAAACACCATACACTTCTCCCGAGTGTCTGTTGGCAATTTACATCCCGCCCATCAGCATAACAAGGCTCCCAGTTCTCCATGGCCTGTCCTGCCTTTCTGGATTTTACACTTTTTTCAGATGGCCCTTTTGACCTGGGGGAAGTGAGGCTTCATTGTAGTGCAGATTTCCTTTACAAGTTTGCTTGCTTGGCCAAAAAGGGCGTTTGCGTTTTTTCCTGAATATATTCAGGAAAAAATGCATATGCCCTTTTTGGCGAAGTGCATCATTGTGGACGTTCTGCCTCTTTTCCTATGCTTTCAATGCAATTCCAGTCTACCTCCTGAAATCGGTTTCCTGCAATTCTGCCGCGCTTTCAAGTCCTCTTGGCAGCCTTACTTCAGTATATTTTTGGACGATAGCTGTCATTTATAACTCTGCAGGTTTGTGAATTACAGTGCCCCTGAGCTCCTTTCTTCAACTCTCTTTCTTTTGAGCTGGCCGCAACACCGCAGGATGGCTTCAGGCCCTAATCTGGTTCCGGCACGGCACGCTGAGCCTTTGGTTATTTCCTCTTCCTGGTGGGAAATGAGAGTTAAATTTGCCCGTCCAGACACCTCCAGCTAGTCTCTCATTGGTTCTCCCTATTCCTGTTCATCTTCCGCAGAAATTGCAAACTGGGCCAAAGAGGACGTTAAAGGCGCTGACTCTCCAAGTGTGGAGAGTGTTAGTAAAGCGTCTGGAATGTTGCACCCGAGTACCAGGGGAAGAAAACTGAGACATATTTGAACACGTCTCTCGTTCACACGGTTGATCATACTCTGGGTTCCACATGCATGTTTTAGCTGAAGGAAGAATAACTTAAACCTGGAGAGTTGAGACCTGTGTAATGGGTACCATGCAGTATGACTTCAAAGGGTCTTCATTTGCTCACCGAACCTCTCCAATCCTATCATTGCTGCGTTTATGCCCCTGTACACACGCTTGATTCTCTTTTGGAGACATAGCTATCCATAGGTTTTAAGATACTTACTAGTCAGGTACATTCTTAGGCGTTTAATATGGGGTGTTGAGTCCATTTCGTTGAGCAAGGAGTAGCTCTTGTCTATTCCATATTTGGCTTAAGGAACTTTATCTGTGCTCATTTCAATCTCTGGTTTTATGCAGCACCCCAACTCAGCTTTCCCCTTAAGCAAGCATAAGTTGGTTTTCTAAATTTGAGACCCTCTTCTGTTTTGGAATTCAGTTCCTGTGTAGCCAAGTTTACATTCCGTGTATTACTGATATCTTATGATGTTTCTTTTTCTGTGTGACTTATTTCAGTTAGAATCATCATACCTGAATCCACTCATTGTGCTGCTAAGGGCCTGATGACATAGATTTCATTGCTGAGTGATATTGCTTTGTAAGTAAATACCACAACTTCTTTATCCATTTTTCACTTTCTGAGGTGTTGAACTTGTAATGTAAATGAGGTTCTTGTAAACAGAGCCGTTCCAAACTTTGGGGTGGCTGTGTCTTTTTGATTTTAATTTCCCTAAGCTATAGGACCATAAGTGGAAGTGCCCTAGGCTCTGTTGCTTTGTTTTTTAGATGTTTCAGGAAACACCATACACTTCTCCCGAGTGTCTGTTGGCAATTTACATCCCGCCCATCAGCATAACAAGGCTCCCAGTTCTCCATGGCCTGTCCTGCCTTTCTGGATTTTACACTTTTTTCAGATGGCCCTTTTGACCGGGAGGAAGTGAGACTTCATTGTAGTGCAGATTTCCTTTGCAAGCTTGCTTGGTTGGCCAAAAAGGGCGTATGCGTTTTTTCCTGAATATATTCAGGAAAAAACGCATACGCCCTTTTTGGCCAAGTGCATCATTGTGGACGTTCTGCCTCTTTTCCTATGCTTTCAATGCAATTCCAGTCTACCTCCTGAAATCGGTTTCCTGCAATTCTGACCCGCTTTCAAGTCCTCTTGGCAGCCTTACTTCAGTATATTTTTGGACGATAGCTGTCATTTATAACTCTGCAGGTTTGTGAATTACAGTGCCCCTGAGCTCCTTTCTTCAACTCGCTTTCTTTTGAGCTGGCCGCAACACCACAGGATGGCTTCAGGCCCTAATGTGGTTCTGGCACGGCACGCTGAGCCTTTGGTTATTTCCTCTTCCCGGTGGGAAATGAGAGTTAAATTTGCCCGTCCAGACACCTCCAGCTAGTCTCTCATTGGTTCTCGCTATTCCTGTTCATCTTCCGCAGAAATTGCAAACTGGGCCAAACAGGAGGTTAAAGGCGCTGACTCTCCAAGTGGGGAGAGTGTTAGTAAAGCGTCTGGAATGTTGCACCCGAGTACCAGGGGAGGAAAACTGAGACATATTTGAACACGTCTCTCGTTCACACGGTTGATCATACTCTGGGTTCCACATGCATGTTTTAGCTGAAGGAAGAATACCTTAAACCTGGAGAGTTGAGACCCGTGTAATGGGTACCATGCAATATGACTTCAAAGGGTCTTCATTTGCTCACCGAACCTCTCCAATCCTATCACTGCTGCGTTTATGCCCCTGTACACACGCTTGATTCTCTTTTGGAGACATAGCAATCCATAGGTTTTAAGATACTTACTAGTCAGGTACATTCTTAGGCGTTTAATATGGTGTGTTGAGTCCATTTCTTTGAGTAAGGAGTAGCTCTTGTCTATTCAATATTTGGCTTAAGGAACTTTATCTGTGCTCATTTCAATCTCTGGTTTTATGCAGCACCCCAACTCACCTTTCCCCTTAAGCAAGCATAAGTTGGTTTTCTAAATTTGAGACCCTGTTCTGTTTTGGAATTCAGTTCCTGTGTAGCCAAGTCTACATTCCGTGTATTAGTGATATCTTATGATGTTTCATTTTCTGTGTGACTTATTTCAGTTAGAATCATCGTACCTGAATCCACTCATTATGCTGCTACGGGCCTGATAACATAGATTTCATTGCTGAGTGATACTGCATTGTACGTAAGTACCACAAGTTCTTTATCCATTTTTCACTTTCTGTGATATTGAACTTGTACGGTAAACGAGGTTCTTGTAAACAGAGGCGTCCCAAACTTTGGGGTGGCTGTGTCTTTTTGATTTTAATTTCCCTAAGCTATAGGACCATAAGTGGAAGTGCCCTAGGCTCTGTTGCTTTGTTTTTTAGATGTTTCAGGAAACACCATACACTTCTCCCGAGTGTCTTTTGGCAATTTACATCCCGCCCATCAGCATAACAAGGCTCCCAGTTCTCCATGGCCTGTCCTGCCTTTCTGGATTTTACACTTTTTTCAGATGGCCCTTTTGACCGGGGAGAAGTGAGACTTCATTGTAGTGCAGATTTCCTTTGCAAGTTTGCTTGCTTGGCCAAAAAGGGCGTATGCGTTTTTTCCTGAATATATTCAGGAAAAAACGCATACGCCCTTTTTGGCCAAGTGCATCATTGTGGACGTTCTGCCTCTTTTCCTATGCTTTCAATGCAATTCCAGTCTACCTCCTGAAATCGGTTTCCTGCAATTCTGCCCCGCTTTCAAGTCCTCTTGGCAGCCTTACTTCAGTATATTTTTGGACGATAGCTGTCATTTATAACTCTGCAGGTTTGTGAATTACAGTGCCCCTGAGCTCCTTTCTTCAACTCGCTTTCTTGTGAGCTGGCCGCAACACCGCAGGATGGCTTCAGGCCCTAATCTGGTTCCGGCACGGCACGCTCAGCCTTTGGTTATTTCCTCTTCCTGGTGGGAAATGAGAGTTAAATTTGCCCGTCCAGACACCTCCAGCTAGTCTCTCATTGGTTCTCCCTATTCCTGTTCATCTTCCACAGAAATTGCAAACTGGGCCAAACAGGAGGTTAAAGGCGCTGACTCTCCAAGTGGGGAAAGTGTTAGTAAAGCGTCTGTAATGTTGCACCCGAGTACCAGGGGAGGAAAACTGAGACATATTTGAACACGTCTCCCGTTCACACGGTTGATCATACTCTGGGTTCCACATGCACGTTTTAGCTGAAGGAAGAATACCTTAAACCTGGAGAGTTGAGACCCGTGTAATGGGTACCATGCAATATGACTTCAAAGGGTCTTCATTTGCTCACCGAACCTCTCCAATCCTATCACTGCTGCGTTTATGCCCCTGTACACACGCTTGATTCTCTTTTGGAGACATAGCAATCCATAGGTTTTAAGATACTTACTAGTCAGGTACATTCTTAGGCATTTAATATGGGGTGTTGAGTCCATTTCGTTGAGCAAGGAGTAGCTCTTGTCTATTCCATATTTGGCTTAAGGAACTTTATCTGTGCTCATTTCAATCTCTGGTTTTATGCAGCACCCCAACTCACCTTTCCCCTTAAGCAAGCATAAGTTGGTTTTCTAAATTTGAGACCCTGTTCTGTTCTGTAATTCAGTTCCTGTGTAGCCAAGTTTACATTCCGTGTATTACTGATATCTTATGATGTTTCTTTTTCTGTGTGACTTATTTCAGTTAGAATCATCGTACATGAATCCACTCATTGTGCTGCTAAGGGCCTGATGACATAGATTTCATTGCTGAGTGATATTGCTTTGTAAGTAAATACCACAACTACTTTATCCATTTTTCACTTTCTGCGATGTTGAACTTGTACTGTAAACGAGGTTCTTGTAAACAGACCCGTTGCAAACTTTGGGGTGGCTGTGTCTTTTTTATTTTAATTTCCCTAAGCTATAGGACCATAAGTGGAAGTGCCCTAGGCTCTGTTGCTTTGTTTTTTAGATGTTTCAGGAAACACCATACACTTCTCCCGAGTGTCTGTTGGCAATTTACATCCCGCCCATCAGCATAACAAGGCTCCCAGTTCTCCATGGCCTGTCCTGCGTTTCTGGATTTTACACTTTTTTCAGATGGCCCTTTTGACCGGGGAGAAGTGAGACTTCATTGTAGTGCAGATTTCCTTTGCAAGCTTGCTTGGTTGGCCAAAAAGGGCGTATGCGTTTTTTCCTGAATATATTCAGGAAAAAACGCATACGCCCTTTTTGGCCAAGTGCATCATTGTGGACGTTCTGCCTCTTTTCCTATGCTTTCAATGCAATTCCAGTCTACCTCCTGAAATCGGTTTCCTGCAATTCTGACCCGCTTTCAAGTCCTCTTGGCAGCCTTACTTCAGTATATTTTTGGACGATAGCTGTCATTTATAACTCTGCAGGTTTGTGAATTACAGTGCCCCTGAGCTCCTTTCTTCAACTCGCTTTCTTGTGAGCTGGCCGCAACACCGCAGGATGGCTTCAGGCCCTAATCTGGTTCCGGCACGGCACGCTCAGCCTTTGGTTATTTTCTCTTCCTGGTGGGAAATGAGAGTTAAATTTGCCCGTCCAGACACCTCCAGCTAGTCTCTCATTGGTTCTCCCTATTCCTGTTCATCTTCCACAGAAATTGCAAACTGGGCCAAACAGGAGGTTAAAGGCGCTGACTCTCCAAGTGGGGGAAGTGTTAGTAAAGCGTCTGGAATGTTGCACCCGAGTACCAGGGGAGGAAAACTGAGACATATTTGAACACGTCTCCCGTTCACACGGTTGATCATACTCTGGGTTCCACATGCATGTTTTAGCTGAAGGAAGAATACCTTAAACCTGGAGAGTTGAGACCCGTGTAATGGGTACCCTCAATATGACTTCAAAGGGTCTTCATTTGCTCACCGAACCTCTCCAATCCTATCACTGCTGCGTTTATGCCCCTGTACACACGCTTGATTCTCTTTTGGAGACATAGCAATCCATAGGTTTTAAGATACTTACTAGTCAGGTACATTCTTAGGCATTTAATATGGGGTGTTGAGTCCATTTCGTTGAGCAAGGAGTAGCTCTTGTCTATTCCATATTTGGCTTAAGGAACTTTATCTGTGCTCATTTCAATCTCTGGTTTTATGCAGCACCCCAACTCACCTTTCCCCTTAAGCAAGCATAAGTTGGTTTTCTACATTTGAGACCCTGTTCTGACTTGGAATTCAGTTCCTGTGTAGCCAAGGTTACATTCCGTGTATTAGTGATATCTTATGATGTTTCTTTTTCTGTGTGACTTATTTCAGTTAGAATCATCGTACTTGAATCCACTCATTATGCTGCTACGGGCCTGATGACATAGATTTCATTGCTGAGTGATACTGCATTGTACGTAAGTACCACAAGTTCTTTATCCATTTTTCTCTTTCTGTTATATTGAACTTGTACGGTAAACGAGGTTCTTGTAAACAGAGGCGTCCCAAACTTTGGGGTGGCTGTGTCTTTTTGATTTTAATTTCCCTAAGCTATAGGACCATAAGTGGAAGTGCCCTAGGCTCTGTTGCTTTGTTTTTTAGATGTTTCAGGAAACACCATACACTTCTCCCGAGTGTCTGTTGGCAATTTACATCCCGCCCATCAGCATAACAAGGCTCCCAGTTCTCCATGGCCTGTTCTGCCTTTCTGGATTTTACACTTTTTTCAGATGGCCCTTTTGACCGGGGGGAAGTGAGACTTCATTTTAGTGCAGATTTCCTTTGCAAGCTTGCTTGGTTGGCCAAAAAGGGCGTATGCGTTTTTTCCTGAATATATTCAGGAAAAAACGCATACGCCCTTTTTGGCCAAGTGCATCATTGTGGACGTTCTGCCTCTTTTCCTATGCTTTCAATGCAATTCCAGTCTACCTCCTGAAATCGGTTTCCTGCAATTCTGCTCCGCTTTCAAGTCCTCTTGGCAGCCTTACTTCAGTATATTTTTGGACGATAGCTGTCATTTATAACTCTGCAGTTTTGTGAATTACAGTGCCCCTGAGCTCCTTTCTTCAACTCGCTTTCTTGTGAGCTGGCCGCAACACCGCAGGATGGCTTCAGGCCCTAATCTGGTTCCGGCACGGCACGCTCAGCCTTTGGTTATTTCCTCTTCCTGGTGGGAAATGAGAGTTAAATTTGCCCGTCCAGACACCTCCAGCTAGTCTCTCATTGGTTCTCGCTATTACTGTTCATCTTCCTCAGAAATTGCAAACTGGGCCAAACAGGAGGTTAAAGGGACTGACTCTCCAAGTCGGGAGAGTGTTAGTAAAGCGTCTGGAATGTTGCACCCGAGTACCAGGGTATGAAAACTGAGACATATTTGAACACGTCTCCCGATCACATGGTTGATCATACTCTGGGTTCCACATGCATGTTCTAGCTGAAGGAAGAATACCTTAAAGCTGGGTAGTTGAAACCTGTGGAATGGGTACCATGCAATATGACTTCAAAGGGTCTTCATTTGCTCACCGAACCTCTCCAATCCTATCACTGCTGCGTTTATGCCCCTGTACACATGCTTGATTCTCTTCCGGAGACAAAGCAATCCATAGGTTTTAAGATACTTACTAGTCAGGTACATTCTTAGGCGTTTAATATGCGGTGTTGAGTCCATTTCGTTGAGCAAGGAGTAGCTCTTGTCTATTCCATATTTGGCTTAAGGAACTTTATCTGTGCTCATTTCAATCTCTGGTTTTATGCAGCACCCCAACTCACCTTTCCCCTTAAGCAAGCATAAGTTGGTTTTCTAAATTTGAGACCCTGTTCTGTTCTGTAATTCAGTTCCGGTGTAGCCAAGTTTACATTCCGTGTATTACTGATATCTTATGATGTTTCTTTTTCTGTGTGACTTATTTCAGTTAGAATCATCATACCTGAATCCACTCATTGTGCTGCTAAGGGCCTGATGACATAGATTTCATTGCTGAGTGATATTGCTTTGTAAGTAAATACCACAACTTCTTTATCCATTTTTCACTTTCTGCGATGTTGAACTTGTACTGTAAAGGAGGTTCTTGTAAACAGAGCCGTTGCAAACTTTGGGGTGGCTGTGTCTTTTTGATTTTAATTTCCCTAAGCTATAGGACCATAAGTGGAAGTGCCCTAGGCTCTGTTGCTTTGTTTTTTAGATGTTTCAGGAAACACCATACACTTCTCCCGAGTGTCTGTTGGCAATTTACATCCCGCCCATCAGCATAACAAGGCTCCCAGTTCTCCATGGCCTGTCCTGCCTTTCTGGATTTTACACTTTTTTCAGATGGCCCTTTTGACCGGGGGGAAGTGATTCTTCATTGTAGTGCAGATTTCCTTTGCAAGCTTGCTTGGTTGGCCAAAAAGGGCGTATGCGTTTTTTCCTGAATATATTCAGGAAAAACGCATACGCCCTTTTTGGCCAAGTGCATCATTGTGGACGTTCTGCCTCTTTTCCTATGCTTTCAATGCAATTCCAGTCTACCTCCTGAAATCGGTTTCCTGCAATTCTGCTCCGCTTTCAAGTCCTCTTGGCAGCCTTACTTCAGTATATTTTTGGACGATAGCTGTCATTTATAACTCTGCAGGTTTGTGAATTACAGTGCCCCTGAGCTCCTTTCTTCAACTCGCTTTCTTGTGAGCTGGCCGCAACACCGCAGGATGGCTTCAGGCCCTAATCTGGTTCCGGCACGGCACGCTCAGCCTTTGGTTATTTCCTCTTCCTGGTGGGAAATGAGAGTTAAATTTGCCCGTCCAGACACCTCCAGCTAGTCTCTCATTGGTTCTCGCTATTACTGTTCATCTTCCGCAGAAATTGCAAACTGGGCCAAACAGGAGGTTAAAGGGACTGACTCTCCAAGTCGGGAGAGTGTTAGTAAAGCGTCTGGAATGTTGCACCCGAGTACCAGGGTATGAAAACTGAGACATATTTGAACACGTCTCCCGATCACATGGTTGATCATACTCTGGGTTCCACATGCATGTTCTAGCTGAAGGAAGAATACCTTAAAGCTGGGTAGTTGAAACCTGTGGAATGGGTACCATGCAATATGACTTCAAAGGGTCTTCATTTGCTCACCGAACCTCTCCAATCCTATCACTTCTGCGTTTATGCCCCTGTACACATGCTTGATTCTCTTCCGGAGACAAAGCAATCCATAGGTTTTAAGATACTTACTAGTCAGGTACATTCTTAAGCGTTTAATATGCGGTGTTGAGTCCATTTCGTTGAGCAAGGAGTAGCTCTTGTCTATTCCATATTTGGCTTAAGGAACTTTATCTGTGCTCATTTCAATCTCTGGTTTTATGCAGCACCCCAACTCACCTTTCCCCTTAAGCAAGCATAAGTTGGTTTTCTAAATTTGAGACCCTGTTCTGTTCTGTAATTCAGTTCCGGTGTAGCCAAGATTAAATTCCGTGTATTACTGATATCTTATGATGTTTCTTTTTCTGTGTGACTTATTTCAGTTAGAATCATCATACCTGAATCCACTCATTGTGCTGCTAAGGGCCTGATGACATAGATTTCATTGCTGAGTGATATTGCTTTGTAAGTAAATACCACAACTTCTTTATCCATTTTTCACTTTCTGCGATGTTGAACTTGTACTGTAAACGAGGTTCTTGTAAACAGAGCCGTTGCAAACTTTGGGGTGGCTGTGTCTTTTTGATTTTAATTTCCCTAAGCTATAGGACCATAAGTGGAAGTGCCCTAGGCTCTGTTGCTTTGTTTTTTAGATGTTTCAGGAAACACCATACACTTCTCCCGAGTGTCTGTTGGCAATTTACATCCCGCCCATCAGCATAACAAGGCTCCCAGTTCTCCATGGCCTGTCCTGCCTTTCTGGATTTTACACTTTATTCAGATGGCCCTTTTGACCTGGGGGAAGTGAGACTTCATTGTAGTGCAGATTTCCTTTGTAAGCTTGCTTGGTTGGCCAAAAAGGGCGTATGCGTTTTTTCCTGAATATATTCAGGAAAAAACGCATACGCCCTTTTTGGCCAAGTGCATCATTGTGGACGTTCTGCCTCTTTTCCTATGCTTTCAATGCAATTCCAGTCTACCTCCTGAAATCGGTTTCCTGCAATTCTGCCCCGCTTTCAAGTCCTCTTGGCAGCCTTACTTCAGTATATTTTTGGACGATAGCTGTCATTTATAACTCTGCAGGTTTGTGAATTACAGTGTCCCTGAGCTCCTTTCTTCAACTCGCTTTCTTGTGAGCTGGCCGCAACACCGCAGGATGGCTTCAGGCCCTAATTTGGTTCCAGCACGGCATGCTCAGCCTTTGGTTATTTCCTCTTCCTGGTGGGAAATGAGAGTTAAATTTGCCCGTCCAGACACCTCCAGCTAGTCTCTCATTGGTTCTCGCTATTCCTGTTCATCTTCCGCAGAAATTGCAAACTGGGCCAAACAGGAGGTTAAAGGGACTGACTCTCCAAGTCGGGAGAGTGTTAGTAAAGCGTCTGGAATGTTGCACCCGAGTACCAGGGGAGGAAACCTGAAACATATTTGAACACGTCTCCCATTCACACGGTTGATCATACTCTGGGTTCCACATGCATGTTTTAGCTGAAGGAAGAATAACTTAAACCTGGAGAGTTGAGACCTGTGTAATGGGTACCATGCAATATGACTTCAAAGGGTCTTCATTTGCTCACCGAACCTCTCCAATCCTATCACTGCTGCGTTTATGCCCCTGTACACACGCTTGATTCTCTTTTGGAGACATAGCAATCCATAGGTTTTAAGATACTTACTAGTCAGGTACATTCTTAGGCGTTTAATATGCGGTGTTGAGTCCATTTCGTTGAGCAAGGAGTAGCTCTTGTCTATTCCATATTTGGCTTAAGGAACTTTATCTGTGCTCATTTCAATCTCTGGTTTTATGCAGCACCCCAACTCACCTTTCCCCTTAAGGAAGCATAAGTTGGTTTTCTACATTTGAGACCCTGTTCTGTCTTGGAATTCAGTTCCTGTGTAGCCAAGGTTACATTCCGTGTATTACTGATATCTTATGATGTTTCTTTTTCTGTGTGACTTATTTCAGTTAGAATCATCGTACTTGAATCCACTCATTATGCTGCTACGGGCCTGATGACATAGATTTCATTGCTGAGTGATACTGCATTGTACGTAAGTACCACAAGTTCTTTATCCATTTTTCTCTTTCTGTTATATTGAACTTGTATGGTAAACGAGGTTCTTGTAAACAGAGGCGTCCCAAACTTTGGGGTGGCTGTGTCTTTTTGATTTTAATTTCCCTAAGCTATAGGACCATAAGTGGAAGTGCCCTAGGCTCTGTTGCTTTGTTTTTTAGATGTTTCAGGAAACACCATACACTTCTCCCGAGTGTCTGTTGGCAATTTACATCCCGCCCATCAGCATAACAAGGCTCCCAGTTCTCCATGGCCTGTCTTGCCTTTCTGGATTTTACACTTTTTTCAGATGGCCCTTTTGACCGGGGGGAAGTGACACTTCATTGTAGTGCAGATTTCCTTTGCAAGCTTGCTTGGTTGGCCAAAAAGGGCGTATGCGTTTTTTCCTGAATATATTCAGGAAAAAACGCATACGCCCTTTTTGGCCAAGTGCATCATTGTGGACGTTCTGCCTCTTTTCCTATGCTTTCAATGCAATTCCAGTCTACCTCCTGAAATCGGTTTCCTGCAATTCTGCCCCGCTTTCAAGTCCTCTTGGCAGCCTTACTTCAGTATATTTTTGGACGATAGCTGTCATTTATAACTCTGCAGGTTTGTGAATTACAGTGCCCCTGAGCTCCTTTCTTCAACTCGCTTTCTTGTGAGCTGGCCGCAACACCGCAGGATGGCTTCAGGCCCTAATCTGGTTCCGGCACGGCACGCTGAGCCTTTGGTTAATTCCTCTTCCTGGTGGGAAATGAGAGTTAAATTTGCCCGTCCAGACACCTCCAGCTAGTCTCTCATTGGTTCTCGCTATTCCTGTTCATCTTCCGCAGAAATTGCAAACTGGGCCAAACAGGAGGTTAAAGGGACTGACTTTCCATGTCGGGAGAGTGTTAGTAAAGCGTCTGGAATGTTGCACCCGAGTACCAGGGTATGAAAACTGAGACATATTTGAACACGTCTCCAGATCACATGGTTGATCATACTCTAGGTTCCACATGCATGTTTTAGCTGAAGGAAGAATACCTTAAACCTGGAGAGTTGAGACCCGTGTAATGGGTACCATGCAATATGACTTCAAAGGGTCTTCATTTGCTCACCGAACCTCTCCAATCCTATCACTGCTCCGTTTATGCCCCTGTACACACGCTTGATTCTCTTTTGGAGACATAGCAATCCATAGGTTTTAAGATACTTACTAGTCAGGTACATTCTTAGGCGTTTAATATGCGGTGTTGAGTCCATTTCGTTGAGTAAGGAGTAGCTCTTGTCTATTCCATATTTGGCTTAAGGAACTTTATCTGTGCTCATTTCAATCTCTGGTTTTATGCAGCACCCCAACTCACCTTTCCCCTTAAGCAAGCATAAGTTGGTTTTCTAAATTTGAGACCCTGTTCTGTTTTGGAATTCAGTTCCTGTGTAGCCAACTTTACATTCCGTGTATTACTGATATCTTATGATGTTTCTTTTTCTGTGTGACTTATTTCAGTTAGAATCATCATACCTGAATCCACTCATTGTGCTGCTAAGGGCCTGATGACATAGATTTCATTGCTGAGTGATATTGCTTTGTAAGTAAATACCACAACTACTTTATCCATTTTTCACTTTCTGCGATGTTGAACTTGTACTGTAAACGAGGTTCTTGTAAACAGACCCGTTGCAAACTTTGGGGTGGCTGTGTCTTTTTTATTTTAATTTCCCTAAGCTATAGGACCATAAGTGGAAGTGCCCTAGGCTCTGTTGCTTTGTTTTTTAGATGTTTCAGGAAACACCATACACTTCTCCCGAGTGTCTGTTGGCAATTTACATCCCGCCCATCAGCATAACAAGGCTCCCAGTTCTCCATGGCCTGTCCTGCGTTTCTGGATTTTACACTTTTTTCAGATGGCCCTTTTGACCGGGGAGAAGTGAGACTTCATTGTAGTGCAGATTTCCTTTGCAAGCTTGCTTGGTTGGCCAAAAAGGGCGTATGCGTTTTTTCCTGAATATATTCAGGAAAAAACGCATACGCCCTTTTTGGCCAAGTGCATCATTGTGGACGTTCTGCCTCTTTTCCTATGCTTTCAATGCAATTCCAGTCTACCTCCTGAAATCGGTTTCCTGCAATTCTGACCCGCTTTCAAGTCCTCTTGGCAGCCTTACTTCAGTATATTTTTGGACGATAGCTGTCATTTATAACTCTGCAGGTTTGTGAATTACAGTGCCCCTGAGCTCCTTTCTTCAACTCGCTTTCTTGTGAGCTGGCCGCAACACCGCAGGATGGCTTCAGGCCCTAATCTGGTTCCGGCACGGCACGCTCAGCCTTTGGTTATTTTCTCTTCCTGGTGGGAAATGAGAGTTAAATTTGCCCGTCCAGACACCTCCAGCTAGTCTCTCATTGGTTCTCCCTATTCCTGTTCATCTTCCACAGAAATTGCAAACTGGGCCAAACAGGAGGTTAAAGGCGCTGACTCTCCAAGTGGGGAAAGTGTTAGTAAAGCGTCTGGAATGTTGCACCCGAGTACCAGGGGAGGAAAACTGAGACATATTTGAACACGTCTCCCGTTCACACGGTTGATCATACTCTGGGTTCCACATGCATGTTTTAGCTGAAGGAAGAATACCTTAAACCTGGAGAGTTGAGACCCGTGTAATGGGTACCCTCAATATGACTTCAAAGGGTCTTCATTTGCTCACCGAACCTCTCCAATCCTATCACTGCTGCGTTTATGCCCCTGTACACACGCTTGATTCTCTTTTGGAGACATAGCAATCCATAGGTTTTAAGATACTTACTAGTCAGGTACATTCTTAGGCATTTAATATGGGGTGTTGAGTCCATTTCGTTGAGCAAGGAGTAGCTCTTGTCTATTCCATATTTGGCTTAAGGAACTTTATCTGTGCTCATTTCAATCTCTGGTTTTATGCAGCACCCCAACTCACCTTTCCCCTTAAGCAAGCATAAGTTGGTTTTCTACATTTGAGACCCTGTTCTGACTTGGAATTCAGTTCCTGTGTAGCCAAGGTTACATTCCGTGTATTAGTGATATCTTATGATGTTTCTTTTTCTGTGTGACTTATTTCAGTTAGAATCATCGTACTTGAATCCACTCATTATGCTGCTACGGGCCTGATGACATAGATTTCATTGCTGAGTGATACTGCATTGTACGTAAGTACCACAAGTTCTTTATCCATTTTTCTCTTTCTGTTATATTGAACTTGTACGGTAAACGAGGTTCTTGTAAACAGAGGCGTCCCAAACTTTGGGGTGGCTGTGTCTTTTTGATTTTAATTTCCCTAAGCTATAGGACCATAAGTGGAAGTGCCCTAGGCTCTGTTGCTTTGTTTTTTAGATGTTTCAGGAAACACCATACACTTCTCCCGAGTGTCTGTTGGCAATTTACATCCCGCCCATCAGCATAACAAGGCTCCCAGTTCTCCATGGCCTGTCCTGCCTTTCTGGATTTTACACTTTTTTCAGATGGCCCTTTTGACCGGGGGGAAGTGAGACTTCATTTTAGTGCAGATTTCCTTTGCAAGCTTGCTTGGTTGGCCAAAAAGGGCGTATGCGTTTTTTCCTGAATATATTCAGGAAAAAACGCATACGCCCTTTTTGGCCAAGTGCATCATTGTGGACGTTCTGCCTCTTTTCCTATGCTTTCAATGCAATTCCAGTCTACCTCCTGAAATCGGTTTCCTGCAATTCTGCTCCGCTTTCAAGTCCTCTTGGCAGCCTTACTTCAGTATATTTTTGGACGATAGCTGTCATTTATAACTCTGCAGTTTTGTGAATTACAGTGCCCCTGAGCTCCTTTCTTCAACTCGCTTTCTTGTGAGCTGGCCGCAACACCGCAGGATGGCTTCAGGCCCTAATCTGGTTCCGGCACGGCACGCTCAGCCTTTGGTTATTTCCTCTTCCTGGTGGGAAATGAGAGTTAAATTTGCCCGTCCAGACACCTCCAGCTAGTCTCTCATTGGTTCTCGCTATTACTGTTCATCTTCCTCAGAAATTGCAAACTGGGCCAAACAGGAGGTTAAAGGGACTGACTCTCCAAGTCGGGAGAGTGTTAGTAAAGCGTCTGGAATGTTGCACCCGAGTACCAGGGTATGAAAACTGAGACATATTTGAACACGTCTCCCGATCACATGGTTGATCATACTCTGGGTTCCACATGCATGTTCTAGCTGAAGGAAGAATACCTTAAAGCTGGGTAGTTGAAACCTGTGGAATGGGTACCATGCAATATGACTTCAAAGGGTCTTCATTTGCTCACCGAACCTCTCCAATCCTATCACTGCTGCGTTTATGCCCCTGTACACATGCTTGATTCTCTTCCGGAGACAAAGCAATCCATAGGTTTTAAGATACTTACTAGTCAGGTACATTCTTAGGCGTTTAATATGCGGTGTTGAGTCCATTTCGTTGAGCAAGGAGTAGCTCTTGTCTATTCCATATTTGGCTTAAGGAACTTTATCTGTGCTCATTTCAATCTCTGGTTTTATGCAGCACCCCAACTCACCTTTCCCCTTAAGCAAGCATAAGTTGGTTTTCTAAATTTGAGACCCTGTTCTGTTCTGTAATTCAGTTCCGGTGTAGCCAAGTTTACATTCCGTGTATTACTGATATCTTATGATGTTTCTTTTTCTGTGTGACTTATTTCAGTTAGAATCATCATACCTGAATCCACTCATTGTGCTGCTAAGGGCCTGATGACATAGATTTCATTGCTGAGTGATATTGCTTTGTAAGTAAATACCACAACTTCTTTATCCATTTTTCACTTTCTGCGATGTTGAACTTGTACTGTAAAGGAGGTTCTTGTAAACAGAGCCGTTGCAAACTTTGGGGTGGCTGTGTCTTTTTGATTTTAATTTCCCTAAGCTATAGGACCATAAGTGGAAGTGCCCTAGGCTCTGTTGCTTTGTTTTTTAGATGTTTCAGGAAACACCATACACTTCTCCCGAGTGTCTGTTGGCAATTTACATCCCGCCCATCAGCATAACAAGGCTCCCAGTTCTCCATGGCCTGTCTTGCCTTTCTGGATTTTACACTTTTTTCAGATGGCCCTTTTGACCGGGGGGAAGTGAGACTTCATTGTAGTGCAGATTTCCTTTGCAAGCTTGCTTGGTTGGCCAAAAAGGGCGTATGCGTTTTTTCCTGAATATATTCAGGAAAAAACGCATACGCCCTTTTTGGCCAAGTGCATCATTGTGGACGTTCTGCCTCTTTTCCTATGCTTTCAATGCAATTCCAGTCTACCTCCTGAAATCGGTTTCCTGCAATTCTGCTCCGCTTTCAAGTCCTCTTGGCAGCCTTACTTCAGTATATTTTTGGACGATAGCTGTCATTTATAACTCTGCAGGTTTGTGAATTACAGTGCCCCTGAGCTCCTTTCTTCAACTCGCTTTCTTGTGAGCTGGCCGCAACACCGCAGGATGGCTTCAGGCCCTAATCTGGTTCCGGCACGGCACGCTCAGCCTTTGGTTATTTCCTCTTCCTGGTGGGAAATGAGAGTTAAATTTGCCCGTCCAGACACCTCCAGCTAGTCTCTCATTGGTTCTCGCTATTACTGTTCATCTTCCGCAGAAATTGCAAACTGGGCCAAACAGGAGGTTAAAGGGACTGACTCTCCAAGTCGGGAGAGTGTTAGTAAAGCGTCTGGAATGTTGCACCCGAGTACCAGGGTATGAAAACTGAGACATATTTGAACACGTCTCCCGATCACATGGTTGATCATACTCTGGGTTCCACATGCATGTTCTAGCTGAAGGAAGAATACCTTAAAGCTGGGTAGTTGAAACCTGTGGAATGGGTACCATGCAATATGACTTCAAAGGGTCTTCATTTGCTCACCGAACCTCTCCAATCCTATCACTTCTGCGTTTATGCCCCTGTACACATGCTTGATTCTCTTCCGGAGACAAAGCAATCCATAGGTTTTAAGATACTTACTAGTCAGGTACATTCTTAAGCGTTTAATATGCGGTGTTGAGTCCATTTCGTTGAGCAAGGAGTAGCTCTTGTCTATTCCATATTTGGCTTAAGGAACTTTATCTGTGCTCATTTCAATCTCTGGTTTTATGCAGCACCCCAACTCACCTTTCCCCTTAAGCAAGCATAAGTTGGTTTTCTAAATTTGAGACCCTGTTCTGTTCTGTAATTCAGTTCCGGTGTAGCCAAGTTTAAATTCCGTGTATTACTGATATCTTATGATGTTTCTTTTTCTGTGTGACTTATTTCAGTTAGAATCATCATACCTGAATCCACTCATTGTGCTGCTAAGGGCCTGATGACATAGATTTCATTGCTGAGTGATATTGCTTTGTAAGTAAATACCACAACTTCTTTATCCATTTTTCACTTTCTGCGATGTTGAACTTGTACTGTAAACGAGGTTCTTGTAAACAGAGCCGTTCCAAACTTTGGGGTGGCTGTGTCTTTTTGATTTTAATTTCCCTAAGCTATAGGACCATAAGTGGAAGTGCCCTAGGCTCTGTTGCTTTGTTTTTTAGATGTTTCAGGAAACACCATACACTTCTCCCGAGTGTCTGTTGGCAATTTACATCCCGCCCATCAGCATAACAAGGCTCCCAGTTCTCCATGGCCTGTCTTGCCTTTCTGGATTTTACACTTTATTCAGATGGCCCTTTTGACCGGGGGGAAGTGACACTTCATTGTAGTGCAGATTTCCTTTGCAAGCTTGCTTGGTTGGCCAAAAAGGGCGTATGCGTTTTTTCCTGAATATATTCAGGAAAAAACGCATACGCCCTTTTTGGCCAAGTGCATCATTGTGGACGTTCTGCCTCTTTTCCTATGCTTTCAATGCAATTCCAGTCTACCTCCTGAAATCGGTTTCCTGCAATTCTGCCCCGCTTTCAAGTCCTCTTGGCAGCCTTACTTCAGTATATTTTTGGACGATAGCTGTCATTTATAACTCTGCAGGTTTGTGAATTACAGTGCCCCTGAGCTCCTTTCTTCAACTCGCTTTCTTGTGAGCTGGCCGCAACACCGCAGGATGGCTTCAGGCCCTAATCTGGTTCCGGCACGGCACGCTGAGCCTTTGGTTAATTCCTCTTCCTGGTGGGAAATGAGAGTTAAATTTGCCCGTCCAGACACCTCCAGCTAGTCTCTCATTGGTTCTCGCTATTCCTGTTCATCTTCCGCAGAAATTGCAAACTGGGCCAAACAGGAGGTTAAAGGGACTGACTTTCCATGTCGGGAGAGTGTTAGTAAAGCGTCTGGAATGTTGCACCCGAGTACCAGGGTATGAAAACTGAGACATATTTGAACACGTCTCCAGATCACATGGTTGATCATACTCTAGGTTCCACATGCATGTTTTAGCTGAAGGAAGAATACCTTAAACCTGGAGAGTTGAGACCCGTGTAATGGGTACCATGCAATATGACTTCAAAGGGTCTTCATTTGCTCACCGAACCTCTCCAATCCTATCACTGCTCCGTTTATGCCCCTGTACACACGCTTGATTCTCTTTTGGAGACATAGCAATCCATAGGTTTTAAGATACTTACTAGTCAGGTACATTCTTAGGCGTTTAATATGCGGTGTTGAGTCCATTTCGTTGAGTAAGGAGTAGCTCTTGTCTATTCCATATTTGGCTTAAGGAACTTTATCTGTGCTCATTTCAATCTCTGGTTTTATGCAGCACCCCAACTCACCTTTCCCCTTAAGCAAGCATAAGTTGGTTTTCTAAATTTGAGACCCTGTTCTGTTTTGGAATTCAGTTCCTGTGTAGCCAACTTTACATTCCGTGTATTACTGATATCTTATGATGTTTCTTTTTCTGTGTGACTTATTTCAGTTAGAATCATCATACCTGAATCCACTCATTGTGCTGCTAAGGGCCTGATGACATAGATTTCATTGCTGAGTGATATTGCTTTGTAAGTAAATACCACAACTTCTTTATCCATTTTTCACTTTCTGCGGTGTTGAACTTGTACTGTAAATGAGGTTCTTGTAAACAGAGCCGTTCCAAACTTTGGGGTGGCTGTGTCTTTTTGATTTTAATTTCCCTAAGCTATAGGACCATAATTTGAAGTGCCCTAGGCTCTGTTGCTTTGTTTTTTAGATGTTTCAGGAAACACCATACACTTCTCCCGAGTGTCTGTTGGCAATTGACATCCCGCCCATCAGCATAACAAGGCTCCCAGTTCTCCATGGCCTGTCCTGCCTTTCTGGATTTTACACTTTTTTCAGATGGCCCTTTTGACCGGGGAGAAGTGAGACTTCATTGTAGTGCAGATTTCCTTTGCAAGCTTGCTTGGTTGGCCAAAAAGTGCGTATACGTTTTTTCCTGAATATATTCAGGAAAAAACGCATACGCCCTTTTTGGCCAAGTGCATCATTGTGGACGTTCTGCCTCTTTTCCTATGCTTTCAATGCAATTCCAGTCTACCTCCTGAAATCGGTTTCCTGCAATTCTGCCCCGCTTTCAAGTCCTCTTGGCAGCCTTACTTCAGTATATTTTTGGACGATAGCTGTCATTTATAACTCTGCAGGTTTGTGAATTACAGTGCCCCTGAGCTCCTTTCTTCAACTCGCTTTCTTGTGAGCTGGCCGCAACACCACAGGATGGCTTCAGGCCCTAATCTGGTTCCGGCACGGCACGCTCAGCCTTTGGATATTTCCTCTTCCTGGTGGGAAATGAGAGTTAAATTTGCCCGTCCAGACACCTCCAGCTAGTCTCTCATTGGTTCTCCCTATTCCTGTTCATCTTCCACAGAAATTGCAAACTGGCCCAAACAGGAGGTTAAAGGCGCTGACTCTCCAAGTGGGGAAAGTGTTAGTAAAGCGTCTGGAATGTTGCACCCGAGTACCAGGGGAGGAAAACTGAGACATATTTGAACACGTCTCCCGTTCACACAGTTGATAATACTCTGGGTTCCACATGCATGTTTTAGCTGAAGGAAGAATACCTTAAACCTGTAGAGTTGAGACCCGTGTAATGGGTACCATGCAATATGACTTCAAAGGGTCTTCATTTGCTCACCGAACCTCTCCAATCCTATCACTGCTGCGTTTATGCCCCTGTACACACGCTTGATTCTCTTTTGGAGACATAGCAATCCATAGGTTTTAAGATACTTACTAGTCAGGTACATTCTTAGGCATTTAATATGGGGTGTTGAGTCCATTTCGTTGAGCAAGGAGTAGCTCTTGTCTATTCCATATTTGGCTTAAGGAACTTTATCTGTGCTCATTTCAATCTCTGGTTTTATGCAGCACCCCAACTCACCTTTCCCCTTAAGGAAGCATAAGTTGGTTTTCTACATTTGAGACCCTGTTCTGTCTTGGAATTCAGTTCCTGTGTAGCCAAGGTTACATTCCGTGTATTAGTGATATCTTATGATGTTTCTTTTTCTGTGTGACTTATTTCAGTTAGAATCATCGTACCTGAATCCACTCATTATGCTGCTACGGGCCTGATGACATAGATTTCATTGCTGAGTGATACTGCATTGTACGTAAGTACCACAAGTTCTTTATCCATTTTTCACTTTCTGTGATATTGAACTTGTACGGTAAACGAGGTTCTTGTAAACAGAGGCGTCCCAAACTTTGGGGTGGCTGTGTCTTTTTGATTTTAATTTCCCTAAGCTATAGGACCATAAGTGGAAGTGCCCTAGGCTCTGTTGCTTTGTTTTTTAGATGTTTCAGGAAACACCATACACTTCTCCGGAGTGTCTGTTGGCAATTTACATCCCGCCCATCAGCCTAACAAGGCTCCCAGTTCTCCATGGCCTGTCCTGCCTTTCTGGATTTTACAATTTTTTCAGATGGCCCTTTTGACCGGGGGGAAGTGAGACTTCATTGTAGTGCAGATTTCCTTTGCAAGCTTGCTTGGTTGGCCAAAAAGGGCGTATGCGTTTTTTCCTGAATATATTCAGGAAAAAACACATACACCCTTTTTGGCCAAGTGCATCATTGTGGACGTTCTGCCTCTTTTCCTATGCTTTCAATGCAATTCCAGTCTACCTCCTGAAATCGGTTTCCTGCAATTCTGCCCCGCTTTCAAGTCCTCTTGGCAGCCTTACTTCAGTATATTTTTGGACGATAGCTGTCATTTATAACTGTGCAGGTTTGTGAATTACAGTGCCCCTGAGCTCCTTTCTTCAACTCGCTTTCTTGTGAGCTGGCCGCAACACCGCAGGATGGCTTCAGGCCCTAATCTGGTTCCGGCACGGCACGCTGAGCCTTTGGTTAATTCCTCTTCCTGGTGGGAAATGAGAGTTAAATTTGCCCGTCCAGACACCTCCAGCTAGTCTCTCATTGGTTCTCGCTATTCCTGTTCATCTTCCGCAGAAATTGCAAACTGGGCCAAACAGGAGGTTAAAGGCGCTGACTCTCCATGTCGGGAGAGTGTTAGTAAAGCGTCTGGAATGTTGCACCCGAGTACCGGGGTATGAAAACTGAGACATATTTGAACACGTCTCCCGATCACATGGTTGATCATACTCTAGGTTCCACATGCATGTTTTAGCTGAAGGAAGAATACCTTAAACCTGGAGAGTTGAGACCCGTGTAATGGGTACCATGCAATATGACTTCAAAGGGTCTTCATTTGCTCACCGAACCTCTCCAATCCTATCACTGCTGCGTTTATGCCCCTGTACACACGCTCGATTCTCTTTTGGAGACATAGCAATCCATAGGTTTTAAGATACTTACTAGTCAGGTACATTCTTAGGCGTTTAATATGCGGTGTTGAGTCCATTTCGTTGAGTAAGGAGTAGCTCTTGTCTATTCCATATTTGGCTTAAGGAACTTTATCTGTGCTCATTTCAATCTCTGGTTTTATGCAGCACCCCAACTCACCTTTCCCCTTAAGCAAGCATAAGTTGGTTTTCTAAATTTGAGACCCTGTTCTGTTTTGGAATTCAGTTCCTGTGTAGCCAAGTTTACATTCCGTGTATTAGTGATATCTTATGATGTTTCTTTTTCTGTGTGACTTATTTCAGTTAGAATCATCGTACCTGAATCCACTCATTATGCTGCTACGGGCCTGATGACATAGATTTCATTGCTGAGTGATACTGCATTGTACGTAAGTACCACAAGTTCTTTATCCATTTTTCACTTTCTGTGATATTGAACTTGTACGGTAAACGAGGTTCTTGTAAACAGAGGCGTCCCAAACTTTGGGGTGGCTGTGTCTTTTTGATTTTAATTTCCCTAAGCTATAGGACCATAAGTGGAAGTGCCCTAGGCTCTGTTGCTTTGTTTTTTAGATGTTTCAGGAAACACCATACACTTCTCCGGAGTGTCTGTTGGCAATTTACATCCCGCCCATCAGCCTAACAAGGCTCCCAGTTCTCCATGGCCTGTCCTGCCTTTCTGGATTTTACAATTTTTTCAGATGGCCCTTTTGACCGGGGGGAAGTGAGACTTCATTGTAGTGCAGATTTCCTTTGCAAGCTTGCTTGGTTGGCCAAAAAGGGCGTATGCGTTTTTTCCTGAATATATTCAGGAAAAAACGCATACGCCCTTTTTGGCCAAGTGCATCATTGTGGACGTTCTGCCTCTTTTCCTATGCTTTCAATGCAATTCCAGTCTACCTCCTGAAATCGGTTTCCTGCAATTCTGCCCCGCTTTCAAGTCCTCTTGGCAGCCTTACTTCAGTATATTTTTGGACGATAGCTGTCATTTATAACTCTGCAGTTTTGTGAATTACAGTGCCCCTGAGCTCCTTTCTTCAACTCGCTTTCTTGTGACATGGCCGCAACACCCCAGGATGGCTTCAGGCCCTAATCTGGTTCCGGCACGGCACGCTGAGCCTTTGGTTAATTCCTCTTCCTGGTGGGAAATGAGAGATAAATTTGCCCGTCCAGACACCTCCAGCTAGTCTCTCATTGGTTCTCGCTATTCCTGTTCATCTTCCGCAGAAATTGCAAACTAGGCCAAACAGGAGGTTAAAGGGACTGACTCTCCAAGTCGGGAGAGTGTTAGTAAAGCGTCTGGAATGTTGCACCCGAGTACCAGGGGAGGAAAACTGAGACATATTTGAACACGTCTCCCTATCACATGGTTGATCATACTCTAGGTTCCACATGCATGTTTTAGCTGAAGGAAGAATACCTTAAACCTGGGTAGTTGATACCTGTGGAATAGGTACCATGCAATATGAATTCAAAGGGTCTTCATTTGCTCACCGAACCTCTCCAATCCTATCAATGCTGCGTTTATGCCCCTGTAAACATGCTTGATTCTCTTTCGGAGACATAGCAATCCATAGGTTTTAAGATACTTACTAGTCAGGTACATTCTTAGGCGTTTAATATGGGGTGTTGAGTTCATTTCGTTGAGAAAGGAGTAGCTCTTGTCTATTCCATATTTGGCTTAAGGAACTTTATCTGTGCTCATTTCAATCTCTGGTTTTATGCAGCACCCCAAATCACCTTTCCCCTTAAGCAAGCATAAGTTGGTTTTCTAAATTTGAGACCCTGTTCTGTTTTGGAATTCAGTTCCTGTGTAGCCAAGGTTACATTCCGTGTATTACTGATATCTTATGATGTTTCTTTTTCTGTGTGACTTATTTCAGTTAGAATCATCGTACCTGAATCCACTCATTATGCTGCTACGGGCCTGATGACATAGATTTCATTGCTGAGTGATACTGCATTGTACGTAAGTACCACAAGTTCTTTATCCATTTTTCACTTTCTGTGATATTGAACTTGTACAGTAAACGAGGTTCTTGTAAACAGAGGCGTCCCAAACTTTGGGGTGGCTGTGTCTTTTTGATTTTAATTTCCCTAAGCTATAGGACCATAAGTGGAAGTGCCCTAGGCTCTGTTGCTTTGTTTTTTAGATGTTTCAGGAAACACCATACACTTCTCCGGAGTGTCTGTTGGCAATTTACATCCCGCCCATCAGCATAACAAGGCTCCCAGTTCTCCATGGCCTGTCCTGCCTTTCTGGATTTTACACTTTTTTCAGCTGGCCCTTTTGACCGGGGGGAAGTGAGACTTCATTGTAGTGCAGATTTCCTTTGCAAGCTTGCTTGGTTGGCCAAAAAGGGCGTATGCGTTTTTTCCTGAATATATTCAGGAAAAAACGCATACGCCCTTTTTGGCCAAGTGCATCATTGTGGACGTTCTGCCTCTTTTCCTATGCTTTCAATGCAATTCCAGTCTACCTCCTGAAATCGGTTTCCTGCAATTCTGCCGCGCTTTCAAGTCCTCTTGGCAGCCTTACTTCAGTATATTTTTGGACGATAGCTGTCATTTATAACTCTGCAAGTTTGTGAATTACAGTGCCCCTGAGCTCCTTTCTTCAATTCACTTTCTTTTGAGCTGGCCGCAACACCGCAGGATAGCTTCAGGCCCTAATCTTGTTCCGGCACGGCACGCTGAGCCTTTGGTTATTTCCTCTTCCTGGTGGGAAATGAGAGTTAAATTTGCCCGTCAAGACACCTCCAGCTAGTCTCTCATTGGTTCTCGCTATTCCTGTTCATCTTCCGCAGAAATTGCAAACTGGGCCAAACAGGAGGTTAAAGGCGCTGACTCTCCAAGTGGGGAGAGTGTTAGTAAAGCGTCTGGAATGTTGCACCCGAGTACCAGGGGAGGAAAACTGAGACATATTTGAACACGTCTCCCGTTCACACGGTTGATCATACTCTGGGTTCCACATGCATGTTTTAGCTGAAGGAAGAATACCTTAAACCTGGAGAGTTGAGACCCGTGTAATGGGTACCATGCAATATGACTTCAAAGGGTCTTCATTTGCTCACCGAACCTCTCCAATCCTATCACTGCTGCGTTTATGCCCCTGTACACACGCTTGATTCTCCTTTGGAGACATAGCAATCCATAGGTTTTAAGATACTTAGTAGTCAGGTACATTCTTAGGCGTTTAATATGCGGTGTTGAGTCCATTTCGTTGAGTAAGGAGTAGCTCTTGTCTATTCCATATTTGGCTTAAGGAAATTTATCTGTGCTCATTTCAATCTTTGGTTTTATGCAGCACCCCAAATCACCTTTCCCCTTAAGCAAGCATAAGTTGGTTTTCTAAATTTGAGACCCTGTTCTGTTTTGGAATTCAGTTCCTGTGTAGCCAAGTTTACATTCCGTGTATTAGTGATATCTTATGATGTTTCTTTTTCTGTGTGACATATTTCAGTTAGAATCATCGTACCTGAATCCACTCATTATGGTGCTACGGGCCTGATGACATAGATTTCATTGCTGAGTGATACTGCATTGTACGTAAGTACCACAAGTTCTTTATCCATTTTTCACTTTCTGTGATATTGAACTTGTACGGTAAACGAGGTTTTTGTAAACAGAGGCGTCCCAAACTTTGGGGTGGCTGTGTCTTTTTGATTTTAATTTCCCTAAGCTATAGGACCATAAGTGGAAGTGCCCTAGGCTCTGTTGCTTTGTTTTTTAGATGTTTCAGGAAACACCATACACTTCTCTGGAGTGTCTGTTGGCAATTTACATCCCGCCCATCAGCCTAACAAGGCTCCCAGTTCTCCATGGCCTGTCCTGCCTTTCTGGATTTTACAATTTTTTCAGATGGCCCTTTTGACAGGGGGGAAGTGACACTTCATTGTAGTGCAGATTTCCTTTGCAAGCTTGCTTGGTTGGCCAAAAAGGGCGTATGCGTTTTTTCCTGAATATATTCAGGAAAAAACGCATACGCCCTTTTTGGCCAAGTGCATCATTGTGGACGTTCTGCCTCTTTTCCTATGCTTTCAATGCAATTCCAGTCTACCTCCTGAAATCGGTTTCCTGCAATTTTGCCCCGCTTTCAAGTCCTCTTGGCAGCCTTACTTCAGTATATTTTTGGACGATAGCTGTCATTTATAACTCTGCAGGTTTGTGAATTACAGTGCCCCTGAGCTCCTTTCTACAACTCGCTTTCTTGTGAGCTGGCCGCAACACCCCAGGATGGCTTCAGGCCCTAATCTGGTTCCGGCACGGCACGCTGAGCCTTTGGTTATTTCCTCTTCCTGGTGGGAAATGAGAGTTAAATTTGCCCGTCCAGACACCTCCAGCTAGTCTCTCATTGGTTCTCGCTATTCCTGTTCATCTTCCGCAGAAATTGCAAACTGGGCCAAACAGGAGGTTAAAGGCGCTGACTCTCCAAGTGGGGAGAGTGTTAGTAAAGCGTCTGGAATGTTGCACCCGAGTACCAGGGGAGGAAAACTGAGACATATTTGAACACGTCTCCCGTTCACACGGTTGATCATACTCTGGGTTCCACATGCATGTTTTAGCTGAAGGAAGAATACCTTAAACCTGGAGAGTTGAGACCCGTGTAATGGGTACCATGCAATATGACTTCAAAGGGTCTTCATTTGCTCACCGAACCTCTCCAATCCTATCACTGCTGCGTTTATGCCCCTGTACACATGCTTGATTCTCCTTTGTAGACATAGCAATCCATAGGTTTTAAGATACTTACTAGTCAGGTACATTCTTAGGCGTTTAATATGCGGTGTTGAGTCCATTTCGTTGAGTAAGGAGTAGCTCTTGTCTATTCCATATTTGGCTTAAGGAACTTTATCTGTGCTCATTTCAATCTCTGGTTTTATGCAGCACCCCAAATCACCTTTCCCCTTAAGCAAGCATAAGTTGGTTTTCTAAATTTGAGACCCTGTTCTGTTTTGGAATTCAGTTCCTGTGTAGCCAAGTTTACATTCCGTGTATTAGTGATATCTTATGATGTTTGTTTTTCTGTGTGACTTATTTCAGTTAGAATCATCGTACCTGAATCCACTCATTATGCTGCTACGGGCCTGATGACATAGATTTCATTGCTGAGTGATACTGCATTGTACGTAAGTACCACAAGTTCTTTATCCATTTTTCACTTTCTGTGATTTTGAACTTGTACGGTAAACGGGGTTCTTGTAAACAGAGGCGTCCCAAACTTTGGGGTGGCTGTGTCTTTTTGATTTTAATTTCCCTAAGCTATAGGACCATAAGTGGAAGTGCCCTAGGCTCTGTTGCTTTGTTTTTTAGATGTTTCAGGAAACACCATACACTTCTCCCGAGTGTCTGTTGGCAATTTACATCCCGCCCATCAGCATAACAAGGCTCCCAGTTCTCCATGGCCTGTCCTGCCTTTCTGGATTTTACACTTTATTCAGATGGCCCTTTTGACCTGGGGGAAGTGAGACTTCATTGTAGTGCAGGTTTCCTTTGCAAGCTTGCTTGGTTGGCCAAAAAGGGCGTATGCGTTTTTTCCTGAATATATTCAGGAAAAAACGCATACGCCCTTTTTGGCCAAGTGCATCATTGTGGACGTTCTGCCTCTTTTCCTATGCTTTCAATGCAATTCCAGTCTACCTCCTGAAATCGGTTTCCTGCAATTCTGCCGCGCTTCCAAATCCTCTTGGCAGCCTTACTTCAGTATATTTTTGGACGATAGCTGTCATTTATAACTCTGCAGGTTTGTGAATTACAGTGCCCCTGAGCTCCTTTCTTCAACTCAATTTCTTGTGAGCTGGCCGCAACACCGCAGGATGGCTTCAGGCCCTAATCTGTTTCCGGCACGGCACGTTGAGCCTTTGGTTAATTCCTCTTCCTGGTGGGAAATGAGAGTTAAATTTGCCCGTCCAGACACCTCCAGCTAGTCTCTCATTGGTTCTCGCTATTCCTGTTCATCTTCCGCAGAAATTGCAAACTGGGCCAAACAGGAGGTTAAAGGGACTTACTCTCCAAGTCGGGAGAGTGTTAGTAAAACGTCTGGAATGTTGCACCCGAGTACCAGGGTATAAAAACTGAGACATATTTGAACACGTCTCCCGATCACATGGTTGATCATACTCTAGGTTCCACATGCATATTGTAGCTGAAGGAAGAATACCTTAAACCTGGAGAGTTGAGACCCGTGTAATGGGTACCATAAAATATGACTTCAAAGGGACTTCATTTGCTCACCGAACCTCTCCAATCCTATCACTGCTGCGTTTATGCCCCTGTAAACACGCTTGATTCTCTTTTGGAGACATAGCAATCCATAGGTTTTAAGATACTTACTAGTCAGGTACATTCTTAGGCGTTTAATATGCGGTGTTGAGTCCATTTCGTTGAGCAAGGAGTAGCTCTTGTCTATTCCATATTTGGCTTAAGGAACTTTATCTGTGCTCATTTCAATCTCTGGTTTATGCAGCACCCCAACTCACCTTTCCCCTTAAGCAAGCATAAGTTGGTTTTCTAAATTTGAGACCCTGTTCTGTTTTGGAATTTAGTTCCTGTGTAGCCAAGTTTACATTCCGTGTATTAGTGATATCTTATGATGTTTCTTTTTCTGTGTGACTTATTTCAGTTAGAATCATCGTACCTGAATCCACTCATTATGCTGCTACGGGCCTGATGACATAGATTTCATTGCTGAGTGATACTGCATTGTACGTAAGTACCACATGTTCTTTATCCATTTTTCACTTTCTGTGATATTGAACTTGTATGGTAAATGAGGTTCTTGTAAACAGAGGCGTTCGAAACTTTGGGGTGGCTGTGTCTTTTTGATTTTAATTTCCCTAAGCTATAGGACCATAAGTGGGAGTGCCCTAGGCTCTGTTGCTTTGTTTTTTAGATGTTTCAGGAAACACCATACACTTCTCCGGAGTGTCTGTTGGCAATTTACATCCCGCCCATCAGCATAACAAGGCTCCCAGTTCTCCATGGCCTGTCCTGCCTTTCTGGATTTTACACTTTTTTCAGATGGCCCTTTTGACCTGGGGGAAGTGAGACTTCATTGTAGTGCAGATTTCCTTTGCAAGTTTGCTTGCTTGGCCAAAAAGGGCGTATGCGTTTTTTCCTGAATATATTCAGGAAAAAACGCATACGCCCTTTTTGGCCAAGTGCATCATTGTGGACGTTCTGCCTCTTTTCCTATGCTTTCAATGCAATTCCAGTCTACCTCCTGAAATCGGTTTCCTGCAATTCTGCCCCGCTTTCAAGTCCTCTTGGCAGCCTTACTTCAGTATATTTTTGGACGATAGCTGTCATTTATAACTCTGCAGGTTTGTGAATTACAGTGCCCCTGAGCTCCTTTCTTCAACTCGCTTTCTGTTGAGCTGGCCGCAACACCCCAGGATGGCTTCAGGCCCTAATCTGGTTCCGGCACGGCACGCTGAGCCTTTGGTTAATTCCTCTTCCTGGTGGGAAATGAGAGATAAATTTGCCCGTCCAGACACCTCCAGCTAGTCTCTCATTGGTTCTCGCTATTCCTGTTCATCTTCCGCAGAAATTGCAAACTAGGCCAAACAGGAGGTTAAAGGGACTGACTCTCCAAGTCGGGAGAGTGTTAGTAAAGCGTCTGGAATGTTGCACCCGAGTACCAGGGTATGAAAACTGAGACATATTTGAACACGTCTCCCTATCACATGGTTGATCATACTCTAGGTTCCACATGCATGTTTTAGCTGAAGGAAGAATACCTTAAACCTGGGTAGTTGATACCTGAGGAATAGGTACCATGCAATATGAATTCAAAGGGTCTTCATTTGCTCACCGAACCTCTCCAATCCTATCACTGCTGCGTTTATGCCCCTGTAAACATGCTTGATTCTCTTTCGGAGACATAGCAATCCATAGGTTTTAAGATACTTACTAGTCAGGTACATTCTTAGGCGTTTAATATGCGGTGTTGAGTCCATTTCTTTGAGCAAGGAGTAGCTCTTGTCTATTCCATATTTGGCTTAAGGAACATTATCTGTGCTCATTTCAATCTCTGGTTTTATGCAGCACCCCAAATCACCTTTCCCCTTAAGCAAGCATAAGTTGGTTTTCTAAATTTGAGACCCTGTTCTGTTTTGGAATTCAGTTCCTGTGTAGCCAAGGTTACATTCCATGTATTACTGATATCTTATGATGTTTCTTTTTCTGTGTGACTTATTTCAGTTAGAATCATCGTACCTGAATCCACTCATTATGCTGCTACGGGCCTGATGACATAGATTTCATTGCTGAGTGATACTGCATTGTACGTAAGTACCATAAGTTCTTTATCCATTTTTCACTTTCTGTGATATTGAACTTGTACAGTAAACGAGGTTCTTGTAAACAGAGGCGTCCCAAACTTTGGGGTGGCTGTGTCTTTTTGATTTTAATTTCCCTAAGCTATAGGACCATAAGTGGAAGTGCCCTAGGCTCTGTTGCTTTGTTTTTTAGATGTTTCAGGAAACACCATACACTTCTCCCGAGTGTCTGTTGGCAATTTACATCCCGCCCATCAGCATAACAAGGCTCCCAGTTCTCCATGGCCTGTCCTGCCTTTCTGGATTTTACACTTTTTTCAGCTGGCTCTTTTGACTGGGGGGAAGTGAGACTTCATTGTAGTGCAGATTTCCTTTGCAAGCTTGCTTGGTTGGCCAAAAAGGGCGTATGCGTTTTTTCCTGAATATATTCAGGAAAAAATGCATACGCCCTTTTTGGCCAAGTGCATCATTGTGGACGTTCTGCCTCTTTTCCTATGCTTTCAATGCAATTCCAGTCTACCTCCTGAAATCGCTTTCCTGCAATTCTGCCGCGCTTTCAAGTCCTCTTGGCAGCCTTACTTCAGTATATTTTTGGACGATAGCTGTCATTTATAACTCTGCAAGTTTGTGAATTACAGTGCCCCTTAGCTCCTTTCTTCAATTCACTGTCTTTTGAGCTGGCCGCAACACCGCAGGATAGCTTCAGGCCCTAATCTTGTTCCGGCACGGCACGCTGAGCCTTTGGTTATTTCCTCTTCCTGGTGGGAAATGAGAGTTAAATTTGCCCGTCAAGACACCTCCAGCTAGTCTCTCATTGGTTCTCGCTATTCCTGTTCATCTTCCGCAGAAATTGCAAACTGGGCCAAACAGGAGGTTAAAGGCGCTGACTCTCCAAGTGGGGAGAGTGTTAGTAAAGCGTCTGGAATGTTGCACCCGAGTACCAGGGGAGGAAAACTGAGACATATTTGAACACGTCTCCCGTTCACACGGTTGATCATACTCTGGGTTCCACATGCATGTTTTAGCTGAAGGAAGAATACCTTAAACCTGGAGAGTTGAGACCCGTGTAATGGGTACCATGCAATATGACTTCAAAGGGTCTTCATTTGCTCACCGAACCTCTCCAATCCTATCACTGCTGCGTTTATGCCCCTGTACACACGCTTGATTCTCCTTTGGAGACATAGCAATCCATAGGTTTTAAGATACTTAGTAGTCAGGTACATTCTTAGGCGTTTAATATGCGGTGTTGAGTCCATTTCGTTGAGTAAGGAGTAGCTCTTGTCTATTCCATATTTGGCTTAAGGAAATTTATCTGTGCTCATTTCAATCTCTGGTTTTATGCAGCACCCCAAATCACCTTTCCCCTTAAGCAAGCATAAGTTGGTTTTCTAAATTTGAGACCCTGTTCTGTTTTGGAATTCAGTTCCTGTGTAGCCAAGTTTACATTCCGTGTATTAGTGATATCTTATGATGTTTCTTTTTCTGTGTGACTTATTTCAGTTAGAATCATCGTACCTGAATCCACTCATTATGGTGCTACGGGCCTGATGACATAGATTTCATTGCTGAGTGATACTGCATTGTACGTAAGTACCACAAGTTCTTTATCCATTTTTCACTTTCTGTGATATTGAACTTGTACGGTAAACGAGGTTTTTGTAAACAGAGGCGTCCCAAACTTTGGGGTGGCTGTGTCTTTTTGATTTTAATTTCCCTAAGCTATAGGACCATAAGTGGAAGTGCCCTAGGCTCTGTTGCTTTGTTTTTTAGATGTTTCAGGAAACACCATACACTTCTCTGGAGTGTCTGTTGGCAATTTACATCCCGCCCATCAGCCTAACAAGGCTCCCAGTTCTCCATGGCCGGTCCTGCCTTTCTGGATTTTACAATTTTTTCAGATGGCCCTTTTGACCGGGGGGAAGTGACACTTCATTGTAGTGCAGATTTCCTTTGCAAGCTTGCGTGGTTGGCCAAAAAGGGCGTATGCGTTTTTTCCTGAATATATTCAGGAAAAAACGCATACGCCCTTTTTGGCCAAGTGCATCATTGTGGACGTTCTGCCTCTTTTCCTATGCTTTCAATGCAATTCCAGTCTACCTCCTGAAATCGGTTTCCTGCAATTCTGCCGCGCTTCCAAGTCCTCTTGGAAGCCTTACTTCAGTATATTTTTGGACGATAGCTGTCATTTATAACTCTGCAGGTTTGTGAATTACAGTGCCCCTGAGCTCCTTTCTTCAACTCAATTTCTTGTGAGCTGGCAGCAACACCGCAGGATGGCTTCAGGCCCTAATCTGTTTCCGGCACGGCACGTTGAGCCTTTGGTTAATTCCTCTTCCTGGTGGGAAATGAGAGTTAAATTTGCCCGTCCAGACACCTCCAGCTAGTCTCTCATTGGTTCTCGCTATTCCTGTTCATCTTCCGCAGAAATTGCAAACTAGGCCATACAGGAGGTTAAAGGGACTGACTCTCCAAGTCGGGAGAGTGCTAGTAAAGCGTCTGGAATGTTGCACCCGAGTACCAGGGGAGGAAAACTGAGACATATTTGAACACGTCTCCCGATCACATGGTTGATCATACTCTAGGTTCCACATGCATGTTTTAGCTGAAGGAAGAATACCTTAAACCTGGGTAGTTGAAACCCTTGGAATGGGTACCATGCAATATGACTTCAAAGGGTCTTCATTTGCTCACCGAACCTCTCCAATCCTATCACTGCTGCGTTTATGCCCCTGTACACATGCTTGATTCTCTTTCGTAGACATAGCAATCCGTAGGTTTTAAGATACTTACTAGTCAGGTACATTCTTAGGCGTTTAATATGCGGTGTTGAGTCCATTTCGTTGAGCAAGGAGTAGCTCTTGTCTATTCCATATTTGGCTTAAGGAACTTTATCTGTGTTCATTTCAATCTCTGGTTTTATGCAGCACCCCAACTCACCTTTACCCTTAAGCAAGCATAAGTTGGTTTTCTAAATTTGAGACCCTGTTCTGTTCTGTAATTCAGTTCCTGTGTAGCCAAGTTTACATTCCGTGTATTACTGATATCTTATGATGTTTCTTTTTCTGTGTGACTTATTTCAGTTAGAATCATCATACCTGAATCCACTCATTGTGCTACTAAGGGCCTGATGACATAGATTTCATTGCTGAGTGATATTGCTTTGTAAGTAAATACCACAACTTCTTTATCCATTTTTCACTTTCTGCGGTGTTGTACTTGTACTGTAAATGAGGTTCTTGTAAACAGAGCCGTTCCAAACTTTGGGGTGGCTGTGTCTTTTTGATTTTAATTTCCCTAAGCTATAGGACCATAAGTGGAAGTGCCCTAGGCTCTGTTGCTTTGTTTTTTAGATGTTTCAGGAAACACCATACACTTCTCCCGAGTGTCTGTTGGCAATTTACATCCCGCCCATCAGCATAACAAGGCTCCCAGTTCTCCATGGCCTGTCCTGCCTTTCTGGATTTTACACTTTTTTCAGATGGCCCTTTTGACCGGGAGGAAGTGAGACTTCATTGTAGTGCAGATTTCCTTTGCAAGCTTGCTTGGTTGGCCAAAAAGGGCGTATGCGTTTTTTCCTGAATATATTCAGGAAAAAACGCATACGCCCTTTTTGGCCAAGTGCATCATTGTGGACGTTCTGCCTCTTTTCCTATGCTTTCAATGCAATTCCAGTCTACCTCCTGAAATCGATTTCCTGCAATTCTGCCGCACTTCCAAGTCCTCTTGGCAGCCTTACTTCAGTATATTTTTGGACGATAGCTGTCATTTATAACTCTGCAGGTTTGTGAATTACAGTGCCCCTGAGCTCCTTTCTTCAACTCGCTTTCTTTTGAGCTGGCCGCAACACCACATGATGGCTTCAGGCCCTAATGTGGTTCTGGCACGGCACGATGAGCCTTTGGTTATTTCCTCTTCCTGGTGGGAAATGAGAGTTAAATTTGCCCGTCCAGACACCTCCAGCTAGTCTCTCATTGGTTCTCGCTATTCCTGTTCATCTTCCGCAGAAATTGCAAACTGGGCCAAACAGGAGGTTAAAGGCGCTGACTCTCCAAGTGGGGAGAGTGTTAGTAAAGCGTCTGGAATGTTGCACCCGAGTACCAGGGGAGGAAAACTGAGACATATTTGAACACGTCTCTCGTTCACACGGTTGATCATACTCTGGGTTCCACATGCATGTTTTAGCTGAAGGAAGAATACCTTAAACCTGGAGAGTTGAGACCCGTGTAATGGGTACCATGCAATATGACTTCAAAGGGTCTTCATTTGCTCACTGAACCTCTCCAATCCTATCACTGCTGCGTTTATGCCCCTGTACACACGCTTGATTCTCTTTTGGAGACATAGCAATCCATAGGTTTTAAGATACTTACTAGTCAGGTACATTCTTAGGCTTTTAATATGGTGTGTTGAGTCCATTTCGTTGAGTAAGGAGTAGCTCTTGTCTATTCAATATTTGGCTTAAGGAACTTTATCTGTGCTCATTTCAATCTCTGGTTTTATGCAGCACCCCAACTCGCCTTTCCCCTTAAGCAAGCATAAGTTGGTTTTCTAAATTTGAGCCCCTGTTCTGTTTTGGAATTCAGTTCCTGTGTAGCCAAGTTTACATTCCGTGTATTAGTGATATCTTATGATGTTTCTTTTTCTGTGTGACTTATTTCAGTTATAATCATCGTACCTGAATCCACTCATTATGCTGCTAAGGGCCTGATGACATAGATTTCATTGCTGAGTGATATTGCTTTGTAAGTAAATACCACAACTTCTTTATCCATTTTTCACTTTCTGCGATGTTGAACTTGTACTGTAAACGAGGTTCTTGTAAACAGAGCCGTTGCAAACTTTGGGGTGGCTGTGTCTTTTTGATTTTAATTTCCCTCAGCTATAGGACCATAAGTGGAAGTGCCCTAGGCTCTGTTGCTTTGTTTTTTAGATGTTTCAGGAAACACCATACACTTCTCCCGAGTATCTGTTGGCAATTTACATCCCGCCCATCAGCATAACAAGGCTCCCAGTTCTCCATGGCCTGTCTTGCCTTTCTGGATTTTACACTTTTTTCAGATGGCCCTTTTGACCGAGGGGAAGTGAGACTTCATTGTAGTGCAGATTTCCTTTGCAAGCTTGCTTGGTTGGCCAAAAAGTGCGTATGCGTTTTTTCCTGAATATATTCAGGAAAAAACGCATACGCCCTTTTTGGCCAAGTGCATCATTGTGGACGTTCTGCCTCTTTTCCTATGCTTTCAATGCAATTCCAGTCTACCTCCTGAAATCGGTTTCCTGCAATTCTGCCCCGCTTTCAAGTCCTCTTGGCAGCCTTACTTCAGTATATTTTTGGACGATAGCTGTCATTTATAACTCTGCAGGTTTGTGAATTACAGTGCCCCTGAGCTCCTTTCTTCAACTCGCTTTCTTGTGAGCTGGCCGCAACACCGCAGGATGGCTTCAGGCCCTAATCTGGTTCTGGCACGGCACGCTGAGCCTTTGCTTAATTCCTCTTCCTGGTGGGAAATGAGAGTTAAATTTGCCCGTCCAGACACCTCCAGCTAGTCTCTCATTGGTTCTCGCTATTCCTGTTCATCTTCCGAAGAAATTGCAAACTGGGCCAAACAGGAGGTTAAAGGGACTGACTCTCCATGTCGGGAGAGTGTTAGTAAAGCGTCTGGAATGTTGCACCCGAGTACCAGGGTATGAAAACTGAGACATATTTGAACACGTCTCCCGATCACATGGTTGATCATACTCTAGGTTCCACATGCATGTTTTAGCTGAAGGAAGAATACCTTAAACCTGGGTAGTTGAAACCTGTGGAATCGGTACCAAGCAACATGACTTCAAAGGGTCTTCATTTGCTCACCGAACCTCTCCAATCCTATCACTGCTGCGTTTATGCCCCTGTACACATGCTTGATTCTCTTTCGGAGACATAGCAATCCATAAGTTTTAAGATACTTACTAGTCAGGTACATTCTTAGGCGTTTAATACGCGGTGTTGAGTCCATTTCATAGAGCAAGGAGTAGCTCTTGTCTATTCCATATTTGGCTTAAGGAACTTTATCTGTGCTCATTTCAATCTCTGGTTTTATGCAACACCCCAACTCACCTTTCCCCTTAAGCAAGCATAAGTTGGTTTTCTAAATTTGAGTCCCTGTTCTGTTCTGTAATTCAGTTCCTGTGTAGCCAAGTTTACATTCCGTGTATTAGTGATATCTTATGATGTTTATTTTTCTGTGTGACTTATTTCAGTTAGAATCATCGTACCTGAATCCACTCATTGTGCTGCTACGGGCCTGATGACATAGATTTCATTGCTGAGTGATACTGCATTGTATGTAAGTACCACAAGTTCTTTATCCATTTTTCACTTTCTGCGATGTTGAACTTGTACTGTAAACGAGGTTCTTATAAACAGAGCCGTTCCAAACTTTGGGGTGGCTGTGTCTTTTTGATTTTAATTTCCCTAAGCTATAGGACCATAAGTGGAAGTGCCCTAGGCTCTGTTGCTTTGTTTTTTAGATGTTTCAGGAAACACCATACACTTCTCCGGAGTGTCTGTTGGCAATTTACATCCCGCCCATCAGCATAACAAGGCTCCCAGTTCTCCATGGCCTGTCCTGCCATTCTGGATTTTACACTTTATTCAGATGACCCTTTTGACCTGGGGGAAGTGAGACTTCATTGTAGTGCAGGTTTCCTTTTCAAGCTTGCTTGGTTGGCCAAAAAGGGCGTATGCGTTTTTTCCTGAATATATTCAGGAAAAAACGCATACGCCCTTTTTGGCCAAGTGCATCATTGTGGACGTTCTGCCTCTTTTCCTATGCTTTCAATGCAATTCCAGTCTACCTCCTGAAATCGGTTTCCTGCAATTCTGCCCCGCTTTCAAGTCCTCTTGGCAGCCTTACTTCAGTATATTTTTGGACGATAGCTGTCATTTATAACTCTGCAGGTTTGTGAATTACAGTGCCCCTGAGCTCCTTTCTTCAACTCGCTTTCTTGTGACCTGGCCGCAACACCCCAGGATGGCTTCAGGCCCTAATCTGGTTCCGGCACGGCACGCTGAGCCTTTGGTTAATTCCTCTTCCTGGTGGGAAATGAGAGTTAAATTTGCCCGTCCAGACACCTCCAGCTAGTCTCTCATTGGTTCTCGCTATTCCTGTTCATCTTCCGCAGAAATTGCAAACTGGGCCAAACAGGACGTTAAAGGTGCTGACTCTCCAAGTGTGGAGAGTGTTAGTAAAGCATCTGGAATGTTGCACCCGAGTACCAGGGGAGGAAACCTGAAACATATTTAAACACGTCTCCCGTTCACACGGTTGATCATACTCTGGGTTCCACATGCATGTTTTAGCTGAAGGAAGAATACCTTAAATCTGGAGAGTTGAGACCCGTGTAATGGGTACCATGCAATATGACTTAAAAAGGTCTTCATTTGCTCACCGAACCTCTTCAATCCTATCACTGCTGCGTTTATGCCCCTGTACACACGCTTGATTCTCCTTTGGAGACATAGCAATCCATAGGTTTTAAGATACTTACTAGTCAGGTACATTCTTAGGCATTTAATATGGGGTTTTGAGTCCATTTCGTTGAGCAAGGAGTAGCTCTTGTCTATTCCATATTTGGCTTAAGGAACTTTATCTGTGCTCATTTCAATCTCTGGTTTTATGCAGCACCCCAACTCACCTTTCCCCTTAAGCAAGCATAAGTTGGTTTTCTACATTTGAGACCCTGTTCTGTCTTGGAATTCAGTTCCTGTGTAGCCAAGTTTACATTCCGTGTATTAGTGATATCTTATGATGTTTCTTTTTCTGTGTGACTTATTTCAGTTAGAATCGTCATACCTGAATCCACTCATTGTGCTGCTAAGGGCCTGATGACATAGATTTCATTGCTTAGTGATATTGCTTTGTAAGTAAATACCACAACTTCTTTATCCATTTTTCACTTTCTGCGGTGTTGAACTTGTACTGTAAATGAGGTTCTTGTAAACAGAGCCGCTCCAAACTTTGGGGTGGCTGTGTCTTTTTGATTTTAATTTCCCTAAGCTATAGGACCATAATTGGAAGTGCCCTAGGCTCTGTTGCTTTGTTTTTTAGATGTTTCAGGAAACACCATACACTTCTCCCGAGTGTCTGTTAGCAATTTACATCCCGCCCATCAGCATAACAAGGCTCCCAGTTCTCCATGGCCTGTCCTGCGTTTCTGGATTTCACACTTTTTTCAGATGGCCCTTTTGACCGGGGAGAAGTGAGACTTCATTGTAGTGCAGATTTCCTTTGCAAGCTTGCTTGGTTGGCCAAAAAGGGCGTATGCGTTTTTTCCTGAATATATTCAGGAAAAAACGCATACGCCCTTTTTGGCCAAGTGCATCATTGTGGACGTTCTGCCTCTTTTCCTATGCTTTCAATGTAATTCCAGTCTACCTCCTGAAATCGGTTTCCTGCAATTCTGCCCCGCTTTCAAGTCCTCTTGGCAGCCTTACTTCAGTATATTTTTGGACGATAGCTGTCATTTATAACTCTGCAGGTTTGTGAATTACAGTGTCCCTGAGCTCCTTTCTTCAACTCGCTTTCTTGTGAGCTGGCCGCAACACCGCAGGATAGCTTCAGGCCCTAATTTGGTTCCAGCACGGCATGCTCAGCCTTTGGTTATTTCCTCTTCCTGGTGGGAAATGAGAGTTAAATTTGCCCGTCCAGACACCTCCAGCTAGTCTGTCATTGGTTCTCGCTATTCCTGTTCATCTTCCGCAGAAATTGCAAACTGGGCCAAACAGGAGGTTAAAGGGACTGACTCTCCAAGTCGGGAGAGTGTTAGTAAAGCGTCTGGAATGTTGCACCCGAGTACCAGGGGAGGAAAACTGAGACATATTTGAACACGTCTCCCGATCACATGGTTGATCATACTCTAGATTCCACATGCATATTGTAGCTGAAGGAAGAATACCTTAAACCTGGAGAGTTGAGACCCGTGGAATGGGTACCATACAATATGACTTCAAAGGGACTTCATTTGCTCACCGAACCTCTCCAATCCTATCACTGCTGCGTTTATGCCCCTGTAAACACGCTTGATTCTCTTTTGGAGACATAGCAATCCATAGGTTTTAAGATACTTACTAGTCAGGTACATTCTTAGGCGTTTAATATGCGGTGTTGAGTCCATTTCGTTGAGCAAGGAGTAGCTCTTTTCTATTCCATATTTGGCTTAAGGAACTTTATCTGTGCTCATTTCAATCTCTGGTTTTATGCAGCACCCCAACTCACCTTTCCCCTTAAGCAAGCATAAGTTGGTTTTCTAAATTTGAGACCCTGTTCTGTTTTGGAATTTAGTTCCTGTGTAGCCAAGTTTACATTCCGTGTATTAGTGATATCTTATGATGTTTCTTTTTCTGTGACTTATTTCAGTTAGAATCATCGTACCTGAATCCACTCATTATGCTGCTACGGGCCTGATGACATAGATTTCATTGCTGAGTGATACTGCATTGTACGTAAGTACCACATGTTCTTTATCCATTTTTCACTTTCTTTGATATTGAACTTGTATGGTAAACGAGGTTCTTGTAAACAGAGGCGTCCCAAACTTTGGGGTGGCTGTGTCTTTTTGATTTTAATTTCCCTAAGCTTTAGGACCATAAGTGGGAGTGCCCTAGGCTCTGTTGCTTTGTTTTTTAGATGTTTCAGGAAACACCATACACTTCTCCCGAGTGTCTGTTGGCAATTTACATCCCGCCCATCAGCATAACAAGGCTCCCAGTTCTCCATGGCCTGTCCTGCCTTTCTGGATTTTACACTTTTTTCAGATGGCCCTTTTGACCTGGGGGAAGTGAGACTTCATTGTAGTGCAGATTTCCTTTGCAAGCTTGCTTGGTTGGGCAAAAAGGGCGTATGCGTTTTTTCCTGAATATATTCAGGAAAATACGCATACGCCCTTTTTGGCCAAGTGCATCATTGTGGACGTTCTGCCTCTTTTCCTATGCTTTCAATGCAATTCCAGTCTACCTCCTGAAATCGGTTTCCTGCAATTCTGCCCCGCTTTCAAGTCCTCTTGGCAGCCTTACTTCAGTATATTTTTGGACAATAGCTGTCATTTATAACTCTGCAGGTTTGTGAATTACAGTGCCCCTGAGCTCCTTTCTTCAACTCGCTTTCTTGTGAGCTGGCCGCAACACCACAGGATGGCTTCAGGCCCTAATGTGGTTCTGGCACGGCACGCAGAGCCTTTGGTTATTTCCTCTTCCTGGTGGGAAATGAGAGTTAAATTTGCCCGACCAGACACCTCCAGCTAGTCTCTCATTGGTTCGCGCTATTCCTGTTCATCTTCTGCAGAAATTGCAAACTGGGCCAAACAGGAGGTTAAAGGCGCTGACTCTCCAAGTGGGGAGAGTTTTAGTAAAGCGTCTGGAATGTTGCACCCGAGTACCAGGGGAGGAAAACTGAGACATATTTGAACACGTCTCCCGATCACATGGTTGATCATACTCTAGGTTCCACATGCATGTTTTAGCTGAAGGAAGAATACCTTAAACCTGGGTAGTTGAAACCTGTGGAATGGGTACCATGCAATATGACTTCAAAGGGTCTTCATTTGCTCACCGAACCTCTCCAATACTATCACTGCTGCGTTTATGCCCCTGAACACATGCTTGATTCTCTTTCGGAGACATAGCAATCCATAGGTTTTAAGATATGTACTAGTCAGGTACATTCTTAGGCATTTAATGTGCGGTGTTGAGTCCATTTCGTTGAGCAAGGAGTAACTATTGTCTATTCCATATTTGGCTTAAGGAACTTTATCTGTGCTCATTTCAGTCTCTGGTTTTATGCAGCACCCCAACTCACCTTTACCCTTAAGCAAGCATAAGTTGGTTTTCTAAATTTGAGACCCTGTTCTGGTCTGTAATTCAGTTCCTGTGTAGCCAAGTTTACATTCCGTGTATTACTGATATCTTATGATGTTTCTTTTTCTGTGTGACTTATTTCAGTTAGAATCATCATACCTGAATCCACTCATTGTGCTGCTAAGGGCCTGATGACATAGATTTCATTGCTGAGTGATATTGCTTTGTAAGTAAATACCACAACTTCTTTATCCATTTTTCACTTTCTGCGATGTTGAACTTGTACTGTAAACGAGGTTCTTGTAAACAGAGCCGTTCCAAACTTTGGGGTGGCTGTGTCTTTTTGATTTTAATTTCCCTAAGCTATAGGACCATAAGTGGAAGTGCCCTAGGCTCTGTTGCTTTGTTTTTTAGATGTTTCAGGAAACACCATACACTTCTCCCGAGTGTCTGTTGGCAATTTACATCCCGCCCATCAGCATAACAAGGCTCCCAGTTCTCCATGGCCTGTCCTGCCTTTCTGGATTTTACACTTTTTTCAGATGGCCCTTTTGACCGGGAGGAAGTGAGACTTCATTGTAGTGCAGATTTCCTTTGCAAGCTTGCTTGGTTGGCCAAAAAGGGCGTATGCGTTTTTTCATGAATATATTCAGGAAAAAACGCATACGCCCTTTTGGGCCAAGTGCATCATTGTGGACGTTCTGCCTCTTTTCCTATGCTTTCAATGCAATTCCAGTCTACCTCCTGAAATCGGTTTCCTGCATTTCTGCCCCGCTTTCAAGTCCTCTTGGCAGCCTTACTTCAGTATATTTTTGGACGATAGCTGTCATTTATAACTCTGCAGGTTTGTGAATTACAGTGCCCCTGAGCTCCTTTCTTCAACTCGCTTTCTTGTGACCTGGCCGCAACACCGCAGGATGGCTTCAGGCCCTAATCTGGTTCCGGCACGACACGCTGAGCCTTTGCTTAATTCCTCTTCCTGGTAGGAAATGAGAGTTAAATTTGCCCGTCCAGACACCTCTAGCTAGTCTCTCATTGGTTCTCGCTATTCCTGTTCATCTTCCGCAGAAATTGCAAACTGGGCCAAACAGGAGGTTAAAGGGACTGACTCTCCAAGTCGGGAGAGTGTTAGTAAAGCGTCTGGAATGTTGCACCCGAGTACCAGGGTACGAAAACTGAGACATATTTGAACACGTCTCGCGATCACATGGTTGATCATACTCTAGGTTCCACATGCATGTTCTAGCTGAAGGAAGAATACCTTAAAGCTGGGTAGTTGAAACCTGTGGAATGGGTACCATGCAATATGACTTCAAAGGGTCTTCATTTGCTCACCGAACCTCTTCAATCCTATCACTGCTGCGTTTATGCCCCTGTACACATGCTTGATTCTCTTCCGGAGACAAAGCAATCCATAGGTTTTAAGATACTTACTAGTCAGGTACATTCTTAGGCGTTTAATATGCGGTGTTGAGTCCATTTCGTTGAGCAAGGAGTAGCTCTTGTCTATTCCATATTTGGCTTAAGGAACTTTATCTGTGCTCATTTCAATCTCTGGTTTTATGCAGCACCCCAACTCACCTTTCCCCTTAAGCAAGCATAAGTTGGTTTTCTAAATTTGAGACCCAGTTCTGTTCTGTAATTCAGTTCCTGTGTAGCCAAGTTTACATTCCGTGTATTACTGATATCTTATGATGTTTCTTTTTCTGTGTGACTTATTTCAGTTAGAATCATCATACCTGAATCCACTCATTGTGCTGCTAAGGGCCTGATGACATAGATTTCATTGCTGAGTGATATTGCTTTGTAAGTAAATACCACAACTTCTTTATCCATTTTTCACTTTCTGCGATGTTGAACTTGTACTGTAAACGAGGTTCTTGTAAACAGAGCCGTTGCAAACTTTGGGGTGGCTGTGTCTTTTTGATTTTAATTTCCCTAAGCTATAGGACCATAAGTGGAAGTGCCCTAGGCTCTGTTGCTTTGTTTTTTAGATGTTTCAGGAAACACCATACACTTCTCCCGAGTGTCTGTTGGCAATTTACATCCCGCCCATCAGCATAACAAGGCTCCCAGTTCTCCATGGCCTGTCCTGCCTTTCTGGATTTTACACTTTTTTCAGATGGCCCTTTTGACCGGGGGGAAGTGAGACTTCATTGTAGTGCAGATTTCCTTTGCAAGCTTGCTTGGTTGGCCAAAAAGGGCGTATGCGTTTTTTCCTGAATATATTCAGGAAAAAACGCATACGCCCTTTTTGGCCAAGTGCATCATTGTGGACGTTCTGCCTCTTTTCCTATGCTTTCAATGCAATTCCAGTCTACCTCCTGAAATCGGTTTCCTGCAATTCTGCCCCGCTTTCAAGTCCTCTTGGCAGCCTTACTTCAGTATATTTTTGGACGATAGCTGTCATTTATAACTCTGCAGGTTTGTGAATTACAGTGCCCCTGAGCTCCTTTCTTCAACTCGCTTTCTTGTGAGCTGGCCGCAACACTGCAGGATGGCTTCAGGCCCTAATTTGGTTCCAGCACGGCATGCTCAGCCTTTGGTTATTTCCTCTTCCTGGTGGGAAATGAGAGTTAAATTTGCCCGTCCAGACACCTCCAGCTAGTCTCTCATTGGTTCTCGCTATTCCTGTTAATCTTCCGCAGAAATTGCAAACTGGGCCAAACAGGAGGTTAAAGGGACTGACTCTCCAAGTCGGGAGAGTGTTAGTAAAGCGTCTGGAATGTTGCACCCGAGTACCAGGGGAGGAAACCTGAAACATATTTGAACACGTCTCCCGTTCACACGGTTGATCATACTCTGGGTTCCACATGCATGTTTTAGCTGAAGGAAGAATAACTTAAACCTGGAGAGTTGAGACCTGTGTAATGGGTACCATGCAATATGACTTCAAAGGGTCTTTATTTGCTCACCGAACCTCTCCAATCCTATCACTGCTGCGTTTATGCCCCTGTACACATGCTTGATTCTCTTTTGGAGACATAGCAATCCATAGGTTTTAAGATACTTACTAGTCAGGTACATTCTTAGGCGTTTAATATGGGGTGTTGAGTCCATTTCGTTGAGCAAGGAGTAGCTCTTGTCTATTCCATATTTGGCTTAAGGAACTTTATCTGTGCTCATTTCAATCTCTGGTTTTATGCAGCACCCCAACTCACCTTTCCCCTTAAGCAAGCATAAGTTGGTTTTCTAAATTTGAGACCCTGTTCTGTTCTGTAATTCAGTTCCTGTGTAGCCAAGTTTACATTCCGTGTATTACTGATATCTTATGATGTTTCTTTTTCTGTGTGACTTATTTCAGTTAGAATCGTCATACCTGAATCCACTCATTGTGCTGCTAAGGGCCTGATGACATAGATTTCATTGCTGAGTGATATTGCTTTGTAAGTAAATCCCACAACTTCTTTATCCATTTTTCACTTTCTGCGGTGTTGAACTTGTACTGTAAATGAGGTTCTTGTAAACAGAGCCGCTCCAAACTTTGGGGTGGCTGTGTCTTTTTGATTTTAATTTCCCTAAGCTATAGGACCATAATTGGAAGTGCCCTAGGCTCTGTTGCTTTGTTTTTTAGATGTTTCAGGAAACACCATACACTTCTCCCGAGTGTCTGTTAGCAATTTACATCCCGCCCATCAGCATAACAAGGCTCCCAGTTCTCCATGGCCTGTCCTGCGTTTCTGGATTTCACACTTTTTTCAGATGGCCCTTTTGACCGGGGAGAAGTGAGACTTCATTGTAGTGCAGATTTCCTTTGCAAGCTTGCTTGGTTGGCCAAAAAGGGCGTATGCGTTTTTTCCTGAATATATTCAGGAAAAAACGCATACGCCCTTTTTGGCCAAGTGCATCATTGTGGACGTTCTGCCTCTTTTCCTATGCTTTCAATGCAATTCCAGTCTACCTCCTGAAATCGGTTTCCTGCAATTCTGCCCCGCTTTCAAGTCCTCTTGGCAGCCTTACTTCAGTATATTTTTGGACGATAGCTGTCATTTATAACTCTGCAGGTTTGTGAATTACAGTGTCCCTGAGCTCCTTTCTTCAACTCGCTTTCTTGTGAGCTGGCCGCAACACCGCAGGATAGCTTCAGGCCCTAATTTGGTTCCAGCACGGCATGCTCAGCCTTTGGTTATTTCCTCTTCCTGGTGGGAAATGAGAGTTAAATTTGCCCGTCCAGACACCTCCAGCTAGTCTGTCATTGGTTCTCGCTATTCCTGTTCATCTTCCGGAGAAATTGCAAACTGGGCCAAACAGGAGGTTAAAGGGACTGACTCTCCAAGTCGGGAGAGTGTTAGTAAAGCGTCTGGAATGTTGCACCCGAGTACCAGGGGAGGAAAACTGAGACATATTTGAACACGTCTCCCGATCACATGGTTGATCATACTCTAGATTCCACATGCATATTGTAGCTGAAGGAAGAATACCTTAAACCTGGAGAGTTGAGACCCGTGTAATGGGTACCATACAATATGACTTCAAAGGGACTTCATTTGCTCACCGAACCTCTCCAATCCTATCACTGCTGCGTTTATGCCCCTGTAAACACGCTTGATTCTCTTTTGGAGACATAGCAATCCATAGGTTTTAAGATACTTACTAGTCAGGTACATTCTTAGGCGTTTAATATGCGGTGTTGAGTCCATTTCGTTGAGCAAGGAGTAGCTCTTTTCTATTCCATATTTGGCTTAAGGAACTTTATCTGTGCTCATTTCAATCTCTGGTTTTATGCAGCACCCCAACTCACCTTTCCCCTTAAGCAAGCATAAGTTGGTTTTCTAAATTTGAGACCCTGTTCTGTTTTGGAATTTAGTTCCTGTGTAGCCAAGTTTACATTCCGTGTATTAGTGATATCTTATGATGTTTCTTTTTCTGTGACTTATTTCAGTTAGAATCATCGTACCTGAATCCACTCATTATGCTGCTACGGGCCTGATGACATAGATTTCATTGCTGAGTGATACTGCATTGTACGTAAGTACCACATGTTCTTTATCCATTTTTCACTTTCTTTGATATTGAACTTGTATGGTAAACGAGGTTCTTGTAAACAGAGGCGTCCCAAACTTTGGGGTGGCTGTGTCTTTTTGATTTTAATTTCCCTAAGCTTTAGGACCATAAGTGGGAGTGCCCTAGGCTCTGTTGCTTTGTTTTTTAGATGTTTCAGGAAACACCATACACTTCTCCCGAGTGTCTGTTGGCAATTTACATCCCGCCCATCAGCATAACAAGGCTCCCAGTTCTCCATGGCCTGTCCTGCCTTTCTGGATTTTACACTTTTTTCAGATGGCCCTTTTGACCTGGGGGAAGTGAGACTTCATTGTAGTGCAGATTTCCTTTGCAAGCTTGCTTGGTTGGGCAAAAAGGGCGTATGCGTTTTTTCCTGAATATATTCAGGAAAATACGCATACGCCCTTTTTGGCCAAGTGCATCATTGTGGACGTTCTGCCTCTTTTCCTATGCTTTCAATGCAATTCCAGTCTACCTCCTGAAATCGGTTTCCTGCAATTCTGCCCCGCTTTCAAGTCCTCTTGGCAGCCTTACTTCAGTATATTTTTGGACAATAGCTGTCATTTATAACTCTGCAGGTTTGTGAATTACAGTGCCCCTGAGCTCCTTTCTTCAACTCGCTTTCTTGTGAGCTGGCCGCAACACCACAGGATGGCTTCAGGCCCTAATGTGGTTCTGGCACGGCACGCAGAGCCTTTGGTTATTTCCTCTTCCTGGTGGGAAATGAGAGTTAAATTTGCCCGACCAGACACCTCCAGCTAGTCTCTCATTGGTTCGCGCTATTCCTGTTCATCTTCTGCAGAAATTGCAAACTGGGCCAAACAGGAGGTTAAAGGCGCTGACTCTCCAAGTGGGGAGAGTTTTAGTAAAGCGTCTGGAATGTTGCACCCGAGTACCAGGGGAGGAAAACTGAGACATATTTGAACACGTCTCCCGATCACATGGTTGATCATACTCTAGGTTCCACATGCATGTTTTAGCTGAAGGAAGAATACCTTAAACCTGGGTAGTTGAAACCTGTGGAATGGGTACCATGCAATATGACTTCAAAGGGTCTTCATTTGCTCACCGAACCTCTCCAATACTATCACTGCTGCGTTTATGCCCCTGAACACATGCTTGATTCTCTTTCGGAGACATAGCAATCCATAGGTTTTAAGATATGTACTAGTCAGGTACATTCTTAGGCATTTAATGTGCGGTGTTGAGTCCATTTCGTTGAGCAAGGAGTAACTATTGTCTATTCCATATTTGGCTTAAGGAACTTTATCTGTGCTCATTTCAGTCTCTGGTTTTATGCAGCACCCCAACTCACCTTTACCCTTAAGCAAGCATAAGTTGGTTTTCTAAATTTGAGACCCTGTTCTGGTCTGTAATTCAGTTCCTGTGTAGCCAAGTTTACATTCCGTGTATTACTGATATCTTATGATGTTTCTTTTTCTGTGTGACTTATTTCAGTTAGAATCATCATACCTGAATCCACTCATTGTGCTGCTAAGGGCCTGATGACATAGATTTCATTGCTGAGTGATATTGCTTTGTAAGTAAATACCACAACTTCTTTATCCATTTTTCACTTTCTGCGATGTTGAACTTGTACTGTAAACGAGGTTCTTGTAAACAGAGCCGTTCCAAACTTTGGGGTGGCTGTGTCTTTTTGATTTTAATTTCCCTAAGCTATAGGACCATAAGTGGAAGTGCCCTAGGCTCTGTTGCTTTGTTTTTTAGATGTTTCAGGAAACACCATACACTTCTCCCGAGTGTCTGTTGGCAATTTACATCCCGCCCATCAGCATAACAAGGCTCCCAGTTCTCCATGGCCTGTCCTGCCTTTCTGGATTTTACACTTTTTTCAGATGGCCCTTTTGACCGGGAGGAAGTGAGACTTCATTGTAGTGCAGATTTCCTTTGCAAGCTTGCTTGGTTGGCCAAAAAGGGCGTATGCGTTTTTTCATGAATATATTCAGGAAAAAACGCATACGCCCTTTTGGGCCAAGTGCATCATTGTGGACGTTCTGCCTCTTTTCCTATGCTTTCAATGCAATTCCAGTCTACCTCCTGAAATCGGTTTCCTGCATTTCTGCCCCGCTTTCAAGTCCTCTTGGCAGCCTTACTTCAGTATATTTTTGGACGATAGCTGTCATTTATAACTCTGCAGGTTTGTGAATTACAGTGCCCCTGAGCTCCTTTCTTCAACTCGCTTTCTTGTGACCTGGCCGCAACACCGCAGGATGGCTTCAGGCCCTAATCTGGTTCCGGCACGACACGCTGAGCCTTTGCTTAATTCCTCTTCCTGGTAGGAAATGAGAGTTAAATTTGCCCGTCCAGACACCTCCAGCTAGTCTCTCATTGGTTCTCGCTATTCCTGTTCATCTTCCGCAGAAATTGCAAACTGGGCCAAACAGGAGGTTAAAGGGACTGACTCTCCAAGTCGGGAGAGTGTTAGTAAAGCGTCTGGAATGTTGCACCCGAGTACCAGGGTACGAAAACTGAGACATATTTGAACACGTCTCCTGATCACATGGTTGATCATACTCTAGGTTCCACATGCATGTTTTAGCTGAAGGAAGAATACCTTAAACCTGGGTAGTTGAAACCTGTGGAATGGGTACCATGCAATATGACTTCAAAGGGTCTTCATTTGCTCACCGAACCTCTCCAATACTATCACTGCTGCGTTTATGCCCCTGTACACATGCTTGATTCTCTTTCGGAGACATAGCAATCCATAGGTTTTAAGATATGTACTAGTCAGGTACATTCTTAGGCATTTAATGTGCGGTGTTGAGTCCATTTCGTTGAGCAAGGAGTAGCTCTTGTCTATTCCATATTTGGCTTAAGGAACTTTATCTGTGCTCATTTCAGTCTCTGGTTTTATGCAGCACCCCAACTCACCTTTACCCTTAAGCAAGCATAAGTTGGTTTTCTAAATTTGAGACCCTGTTCTGGTCTGTAATTCAGTTCCTGTGTAGCCAAGTTTACATTCCGTGTATTACTGATATCTTATGATGTTTCTTTTTCTGTGTGACTTATTTCAGTTAGAATCATCATACCTGAATCCACTCATTGTGCTGCTAAGGGCCTGATGACATAGATTTCATTGCTGAGTGATATTGCTTTGTAAGTAAATACCACAACTTCTTTATCCATTTTTCACTTTCTGCGATGTTGAACTTGTACTGTAAACGAGGTTCTTGTAAACAGAGCCGTTCCAAACTTTGGGGTGGCTGTGTCTTTTTGATTTTAATTTCCCTAAGCTATAGGACCATAAGTGGAAGTGCCCTAGGCTCTGTTGCTTTGTTTTTTAGATGTTTCAGGAAACACCATACACTTCTCCCGAGTGTCTGTTGGCAATTTACATCCCGCCCATCAGCATAACAAGGCTCCCAGTTCTCCATGGCCTGTCCTGCCTTTCTGGATTTTACACTTTTTTCAGATGGCCCTTTTGACCGGGAGGAAGTGAGACTTCATTGTAGTGCAGATTTCCTTTGCAAGCTTGCTTGGTTGGCCAATAAGGGCGTATGCGTTTTTTCCTGAATATATTCAGGAAAAAACGCATACGCCCTTTTGGGCCAAGTGCATCATTGTGGACGTTCTGCCTCTTTTCCTATGCTTTCAATGCAATTCCAGTCTACCTCCTGAAATCGGTTTCCTGCATTTCTGCCCCGCTTTCAAGTCCTCTTGGCAGCCTTACTTCAGTATATTTTTGGACGATAGCTGTCATTTATAACTCTGCAGGTTTGTGAATTACAGTGCCCCTGAGCTCCTTTCTTCAACTCGCTTTCTTGTGACCTGGCCGCAACACCGCAGGATGGCTTCAGGCCCTAATCTGGTTCCGGCACGACACGCTGAGCCTTTGGTTAATTCCTCTTCCTGGTGGGAAATGAGAGTTAAATTTGCCCGTCCAGACACCTCCAGCTGGTCTCTCATTGGTTCTCGCTATTCCTGTTCATCTTCCACAGAAATTGCAAACTGGGCCAAACAGGAGGTTAAAGGCGCTGACTCTCCAAGTGGGGAGAGTGTTAGTAAAGCGTCTGGAATGTTACACCCGAGTACCAGGGTATGAAAACTGAGACATATTTGAACACGTCTGCCGATCACATGGTTGATCATACTCTAGATTCCACATGCATATTGTAGCTGAAGGAAGAATACCTTAAACCTGGAGAGTTGAGACCCGTGTAATGGGTACCATACAATATGACTTCAAAGGGACTTCATTTGCTCACCGAACCTCTCCAATCCTATCACTGCTGCGTTTATGCCCCTGTAAACACGCTTGATTCTCTTTTGGAGACATAGCAATCCATAGGTTTTAAGATACTTACTAGTCAGGTACATTCTTAGGCATTTAATATGCGGTGTTGAGTCCATTTCGTTGAGCAAGGAGTAGCTCTTGTCTATTCCATATTTGGCTTAAGGAACTTTATCTGTGCTCATTTCAATCTCTGGTTTTATGCAGCACCCCAACTCACCTTTCCCCTTAAGCAAGCATAAGTTGGTTTTCTAAATTTGAGACCCTGTTCTGTTTTGGAATTTAGTTCCTGTGTAGCCAAGTTTACATTCCGTGTATTAGTGATATCTTATGATGTTTCTTTTTCTGTGTGACTTATTTCAGTTAGAATCATCGTACCTGAATCCACTCATTATGCTGCTACGGGCCTGATGACATAGATTTCATTGCTGAGTGATACTGCATTGTACGTAAGTACCACATGTTCTTTATCCATTTTTCACTTTCTGTGATATTGAACTTGTATGGTAAACGAGGTTCTTGTAAACAAAGGCGTCCCAAACTTTGGGGTGTCTGTGTCTTTTTGATTTTAATTTCCCTAAGCTATAGGACCATAAGTGGGAATGCCCTAGGCTCTGTTGCTTTGTTTTTTAGATGTTTCAGGAAACACCATACACTTCTCCCAAGTGTCTGTTGGCAATTTACATCCCGCCCATCAGCATAACAAGGCTCCCAGTTCCCCATGGCCTGTGCTGCCTTTCTGGATTTTACACTTTTTTCAGATGGCCCTTTTGACCTGGGGGAAGTGAGACTTCATTGTAGTGCAGATTTCCTTTGCAAGTTTGCTTGCTTGGCCAAAAAGTGCATATGCGTTTTTTCCTGAATATATTCAGGAAAAAACGCATACGCACTTTTTGGCCAAGTGCATCATTGTGGACGTTCTGCCTCTTTTCCTATGCTTTCAATGCAATTCCAGTCTACCTCCTGAAATCGGTTTCCTGCAATTCTGCCCCGCTTTCAAGTCCTCTTGGCAGCCTTACTTCAGTATATTTTTGGACGATAGCTCTCATTTATAACTCTGCAGGTTTGTGAATTACAGTGCCCCTGAGCTCCTTTCTTCAACTCGCTTTCTGGTGAGGTGGCCGCAACACCGCAGGATGGCTTCAGGCCCTAATCTGGTTCCGGCACGGCACGCTGAGCCTTTGGTTAATTGCTCTTCCTGGTGGGAAATGAGAGTTAAATTTGCCCGTCCAGACACCTCCAGCTAGTCTCTCATTGGTTCTCGCTATTCCTGTTCATCTTCCACAGAAATTGCAAACTGGGCCAAACAGGAGGTTAAAGGCGCTGACTCTCCAATTGGGGAGAGTGTTAGTAAAGCGTCTAGAATGTTGCACCCGAGTACCAGGGTACGAAACCTGAGACATATTTGAACACGTCTCCCGTTCACATGGTTGATCATACTCTGGGTTCCACATGCATGTTTTAGCTGAAGGAAGAATACCTTAAACCTGGAGAGTTGAGACCCGTGTAATGGGTACCATGCAATATGACTTCAAAGGGTCTTCATTTGCTCACCGAACCTCTCCAATCCTATCACTGCTGCGTTTATGCCCCTGTACACACGCTTGATTCTCCTTTGGAGACATAGCAATCCATAGGTTTTAAGATACTTACTAGTCAGGTACATTCTTAGGCGTTTAATATGCGGTGTTGAGTCCATTTCGTTGAGTAAGGAGTAGCTCTTTTCTATTCCATATTTGGCTTAAGGAACTTTATCTGTGCTCATTTCAATCTCTGGTTTTATGCAGCACCCCAAATCACCTTTCCCCTTAAGCAAGCATAAGTTGGTTTTCTAAATTTGAGACCCTGTTCTGGTTTGGAATTTAGTTCCTGAGTAGCCAAGTTTACATTCCGTGTATTAGTGATATCTTATGATGTTTCTTTTTCTGTGTGACTTATTTCAGTTAGAATCATCGTACCTGAATCCACTCATTGTGCTGCTAAGGGCCTGATGACATAGATTTCATTGCTGAGTAATACTGCATTGTACGTAAGTATCAAAACTTCTTTATCCATTTTTCACTTTCAGTGATATTGAACTTGTACGGTAAACGAGGTTCTTGTAAACAGAGGCGTCCCAAACTTTGGGGTGGCTGTGTCTTTTTGATTTTAATTTCCCTAAGCTATAGGACCATAAGTGGAAGTGCCCTAGGCTCTGTTGCTTTGTTTTTTAGATGTTTCAGGAAACACCATACACTTCTCCTGAGTGTCTGTTGGCAATTTACATCCCGCCCATCAGCATAACAAGGCTCCCAGTTCTCCATGGCCTGTCCTGCCTTTCTGGATTTTACACTTTTTACAGATGGCCCTTTTGACCGGGGGGAAGTGAGACTTCATTGTAGTGCAGATTTCCTTTGCATGCATGCTTGGTTGGCCAAAAAGGGCGTATGCGTTTTTTCCTGAATATATTCAGGAAAAAACGCATACGCCCTTTTTGGCCAAGTGCATCATTGTGGACGTTCTGCCTCTTTTCCTATGCTTTCAATGCAATTCCAGTCTACCTCCTGAAATCGGTTTCCTGCAATTCTGCCCCGATTTCAAGTCCTCTTGGCAGCCTTACTTCAGTATATTTTTGGATGATAGCTGTCATTTATAACTCTGCAGGTTTGTGAATTACAGTGCCCCTGAGCTCCTTTCTTCAACTCGCTTTCTGGTGAGCTGGCCGCAACACCGCAGGATGGCTTCAGGCCCTAATCTGGTTCCGGCATGGCACGCTGAGCCTTTGCTTAATTCCTCTTCCTGGTAGGAAATGAGAGTTAAATTTGCACGTCCAGACACCTCCAGCTAGTCTCTCATTGGTTCTCGCTATTCCTGTTCATCTTCCGCAGAAATTGCAAACTGGGCCAAACAGGAGGTTAAAGGGACTGACTCTCCAAGTCGGGAGAGTGTTAGTAAAGCGTCTGGAATGTTGCACCCGAGTACCAGGGTACAAAAACTGAGACATATTTGAACACGTCTCCTGATCACATGGTTGATCATACTCTAGGTTCCACATGCATGTTTTAGCTGAAGGAAGAATACCTTAAACCTGGGTAGTTGAAACCTGTGGAATGGGTACCATGCAATATGACTTCAAAGGGTCTTCATTTGCTCACCGAACCTCTCCAATCCTATCACTGCTGCGTTTATGCCCCTGTACACACGCTTGATTCTCTTTTGGACACATAGCAATCCATAGGTTTTAAGATACTTACTAGTCAGGTACATTCTTAGGCGTTTAATATGGGGTGTTGAGTCCATTTCGTTGAGCAAGGAGTAGCTCTTGTCTATTCCATATTTGGCTTAAGGAACTTTATCTGTGCTCATTTCAATCTCTGGTTTTATGCAGCACCCCAACTCACCTTTCCCCTTAAGCAAGCATAAGTTGGTTTTCTAAACTTGAGACCCTGTTCTGTTTTGGAATTCAGTTCCTGTGTAGCCAAGTTTACATTCCGTGTATTAGTGATATCTTATGATGTTTCTTTTTCTGTGTGACTTATTTCAGTTAGAATCATCGTACCTGAATCCACTCATTATGCTGCTACGGGCCTGATGACATAGATATCATTGTTGAGTGATACTGCATTTTACGTAAGTACCACAAGTTCTTTATCCATTTTTCACTTTCTGTGATATTGAACTTGTACTGTAAACTAGATTCTTGTAAACAGAGGCGTCCCAAACTTTGGGGTGGCTGTGTCTTTTTGATTTTAATTTCCCTAAGCTATAGGACCATAAGTGGGAGTGCCCTAGGCTCTGTTGCTTTGTTTTTTAGATGTTTCAGGAAACACCATACACTTCTCCCAAGTGTCTGTTGACAATTGACATCCCGCCCATCAGCATAACAAGGCTCCCAGTTCTCCATGGCCTGTCCTGCCTTTCTGGATTTTACACTTTTTTCAGATGGCCCTTTTGACCTGGCGGAAGTGAGACTTCATTGTAGTGCAGATTTCCTTTGCAAGTTTGCTTGGTTGGCCAAAAAGGGCGTATGCGTTTTTTCCTGAATATATTCAGGAAAAAATGCATACGCCCTTTTGGGCCAAGTGCATCATTGTGGACGTTCTGCCTCTTTTCCTATGCTTTCAATGCAATTCCAGTCTACCTCCTGAAATCGGTTTGCTGCAATTCTGCCCCGCTCTCAATTCCTCTTGGTAGCCTTACTTCAGTATATTTTTGGACGATAGCTGTCATTTATAACTCTGCAGGTTTGTGAATTACAGTGCCCCTGAGCTCCTTTCTTCAACTCGCTTTCTTTTGAGCTGGCCGCAACACCGCAGGATGGCTTCAGGCCCTAATCTGGTTCCGGCACGGCACACTGAGCCTTTGGTTAATTCCTCTTCCTGGTGGGAAATGAGAGTTAAATTTGCCCGTCCAGACACCTCCAGCTAGTCTCTCATTGGTTCTCCCTATTCCTGTTCATCTTCCGCAGAAATTGCAAACTGGGCCAAACAGGAGGTTAAAGGCGCTGACTCTCCAAGTGGGAGAGTGTTAGTAAAGCGTCTGGAATGTTGCACCCGAGTACCAGGGGAGGAAAACTGAGACATATTTGAACTCGTCTCCTGTTCACACGGTTGATCATACTCTGGGTTCCACATGCATGTTTTAGCTGAAGGAAGAATACCTTAAACCTGGAGAGTTGAGACCCGTGTAATGGGTACCATGCAATATGACTTCAAAGGGTCTTCATTTGCTCACCGAACCTCTCCAATCCTATCACTGCTGCCTTTATGCCCCTGTACACACGCTTGATTCTCTTTTGGAGACATAGCAATCCATAGGTTTTAAGATACTTACTAGTCAGGTACATTCTTAGGCGTTTAATATGGGGTGTTGAATCCATTTCGTTGAGCAAGGAGTAGCTCTTGTCTATTCCATATTTGGCTTAAGGAACTTTATCTGTGCTCATTTCAATCTCTGGTTTTATGCAGCACCCCAACTCACCTTTCCCCTTAAGCAAGCATAAGTTGGTTTTCTAAATTTGAGACCCTGTTCTGTTTTGGAATTCAGTTCCTGTGTAGCCAAGGTTACATTCCGTGTATTAGTGATATCTTATGATGTTTCTTTTTCTGTGTGACTTATTTCAGTTAGAATCATCGTACCTGAATCCACTCATTATGCTGCTACGGGCCTGATGACATAGATTTCATTGCTGAGTGATACTGCATTGTACGTAAGTACCACAAGTTCTTTATCCATTTTTCTCTTTCTGTGATATTGAACTTGTACGGTAAACGAGGTTCTTGTAAACAGAGGCGTCCCAAACTTTGGGGTGGCTGTGTCTTTTTGATTTTAATTTCCCTAAGCTATAAGACCATAAGTGGAAGTGCCCTAGGCTCTGTTGCTTTGTTTTTTAGATGTTTCAGGAAACACCATACACTTCTCCCGAGTGTCTGTTGGCAATTTACATCCCGCCCATCAGCATAACAAGGCTCCCAGTTCTCCATGGCCTGTCCTGCCTTTCTGGATTTTACACTTTTTTCAGATGGCCCTTTTGACCGGGGGGAAGTGAGACTTCATTGTAGTGCAGATTTCCTTTGCAAGCTTGCTTGGTTGGCCAAAAAGGGCGTATGCGTTTTTTCCTGAATATATTCAGGAAAAAACGCATACGACCTTTTTGGCCAAGTGCATCATTGTGGACGTTCTGCCTCTTTTCCTATGCTTTCAATGCAATTCCAGTCTACCTCCTGAAATCGGTTTCCTGCAATTCTGCCCCGCTTTCAAGTCCTCTTGGCAGCCTTACTTCAGTATATTTTTGGACGATAGCTGTCATTTATAACTCTGCAGGTTTGTGAATTACAGTGCCCCTGAGCTCCTTTCTTCAACTCGCTTTCTTGTGACCTGGCCGCAACACCGCAGGATGGCTTCAGGCCCTAATTTGGTTCCGGCACGTCATGCTCAGCCTTTGGTTATTTCCTCTTCCTGGTGGGAAATGAGAGTTAAATTTGCCCGTCCAGACACCTCCAGCTAGTCTCTCATTGGTTCTCACTATTCCTGTTCATCTTCCGCAGAAATTGCAAACTGGGCCAAACAGGAGGTTAAAGGCGCTGACTCTCCAAGTGGGGAGAGTGTTAGTAAAGCGTCTGGTATGTTGCACCCGAGTACCAGGGTACGAAAACTGAGACATATTTGAACACGTCTCCCGATCACATGGTTGATCATACTCTAGGTTCCACATGCATGTTTTAGCTGAAGGAAGAATACCTTAAACCTAGTTAGTTGAAACCTGTGGAATGGGTACCATGCAATATGACTTCAAAGGGTCTTCATTTGCTCACCGAACCTCTCCAGTCCTATCACTGCTGCGTTTATGCCCCTGTACACATGCTTGATTCTCTTCCGGAGACAAAGCAATCCATAGGTTTTAAGATACTTACTAGTCAGGTACATTCTTAGGCGTTTAATATGCGGTGTTGAGTCCATTTCGTTGAGCAAGGAGTAGCTCTTGTCTATTCCATATTTGGCTTAAGGAACTTTATCTGTGCTCATTTCAATCTCTGGTTTTATGCAGCACCCCAACTCACCTTTACCCTTAAGCAAGCATAAGTTGGTTTTCTAAATTTGAGACCCTGTTCTGTTCTGTAAGTCAGTTCCTGTGTAGCCAAGTTTACATTCCGTGTATTACTGATATCTTATGATGTTTCTTTTTCTGTGTGACTTATTTCAGTTAGAATCATCATACCTGAATCCAATCATTGTGCTGCTAAGGGCCTGATGACATAGATTTCATTGCTGAGTGATATTGCTTTGTAAGTAAATACCACAACTTCTTTATCCATTTTTCACTTTCTGCGATGTTGAACTTGTACTGTAAACGAGGTTCTTGTAAACAGAGCCGTTGCAAACTTTGGGGTGGCTGTGTCTTTTTTATTTTAATTTCCCTAAGCTATAGGACCATAAGTGGAAGTGCCCTAGGCTCTGTTCCTTTGTTTTTCAGATGTTTCAGGAAACACCATACACTTCTCCCGAGTGTCTGTTGGCAATTTACATCCCGGCCATCAGCATAACAAGGCTCCTAGTTCTCCATGGCCTGTTCTGCCTTTCTGGATTTTACACTTTTTTCAGATGGCCCTTTTGACCTGGGGGAAGTGAGACTTCATTGTAGTGCAGATTTCCTTTGCAAGCTTGCTTGGTTGGCCAAAAAGGGCGTATGCGTTTTTTCCTGAATATATTCAGGAAAAAACGCATACGCCCTCTTTGGCCAAGTGCATCATTGTGGACGTTCTGCCTCTTTTCCTATGCTTTCAATGCAATTCCAGTCTACCTCCTGAAATCGGTTTCCTGCAATTCTGCCGCGCTTTGAAGTCCTCTTGGCAGCCTTACTTCAGTATATTTTTGGACGATAGCTGTCATTGATAACTCTGCAGGTTTGTGAATTACAGTGCCCCTGAGCTCCTTTCTTCAACTCACTTTCTTGTGAGCTGGCCGCAACACCGCAGGATGGCTTCAGGCCCTAATCTGGTTCCGGCACGGGACATTGAGCCTTTGGTTAATTCCTCTTCCTGGTGGGAAATGAGAGTTAAATTTGCCCGTCCAGACACCTCCAGCTAGTCTCTCATTGGTTCTCGCTATTCCTGTTCATCTTCCGCAGAAATTGCAAACTGGGCCAAACAGGAGGTTAAAGGGACTGACTCTCCAAGTCGGGAGAGTGTTAGTAAAGCGTCTGGAATGTTGCACCCGAGTACCAGGGTATGAAAACTGAGACATATTTGAACACGTCTCCCGATCACATGGTTGATCATACTCTAGATTCCACATGCATATTGTAGCTGAAGGAAGAATACCTTAAACCTGGAGAGTTGAGACCCGTGTAATGGGTACCATACAATATGACTTCAAAGGGTCTTCATTTGCTCACCGAACCTCTCCAATCCTATCACTGCTGCCTTTATGCCCCTGTAAACACGCTTGATTCTCTTTTGGAGACATAGCAATCCATAGGTTTTAAGATACTTACTAGTCAGGTACATTCTTAGGCGTTTAATATGCGGTGTTGAGTCCATTTCGTTGAGCAAGGAGTAGCTCTTGTCTATTCCATATTTGGCTTAAGGAACTTTATCTGTGCTCATTTCAATCTCTGGTTTTATGCAGCACCCCAACTCACCTTTCCCCTTAAGCAAGCATAAGTTGGTTTTCTAAATTTGAGACACTGTTCTGTTTTGGAATTTAGTTCCTGTGTAGCCAAGGTTACATTCCGTGTATTAGTGATATCTTATGATGTTTCTTTTTCTGTGTGACTTATTTCAGTTAGAATATCGTACCTGAATCCACTCATTATGCTGCTAAGGGCCTGATGACATAGATTTCATTGCTGAGTGATACTGCATTGTACGTAAGTACCACATGTTCTTTATCCATTTTTCACTTTCTTTGATATTGAACTTGTATGGTAAACGAGGTTCTTGTAAACAGAGGCGTCCCAAACTTTGGGGTGGCTGTGTCTTTTTGAATTTAATTTCCCTAAGCTTTAGGACCATAAGTGGGAGTGCCCTAGGCTATGTTGCTTTGTTTTTTAGATGTTTCAGGAAACACCATACACTTCTCCCGAGTGTCTGTTGGCAATTTACATCCCGCGCATCAGCATAACAAGGCTCCCAGTTCTCCATGGCCTGTCCTGCCTTTCTGGATTTTACACTTTTTTCAGATGGCCCTTTTGACTGGGGGGAAGTGAGACTTCATTGTAGTGCAGATTTCCTTTTCAAATTTGCTTGCTTGGCCAAAAAGGGCATATGCGTTTTTTCCTGAATATATTCAGGAAGAAACGCATACGCCCTTTTTGGCCAAGTGCATCATTGTGGACGTTCTGCCTCTTTTCCTATGCTTTCAATGCAATTCCAGTCTACCTCCTGAAATCGGTTTCCTGCAATTCTGCCCCGCTTTCAAGTCCTCTTGGCAGCCTTACTTCAGTATATTTTTGGACGATAGGTGTCATTTATAACTCTGCAGGTTTGTGAATTACAGTGCCCCTGAGCTCCTTTCTTCAACTCACTTTCTTGTGAGCTGGCCGCAACACCGCAGGATGGCTTCAGGCCCTAATCTGGTTCCGGCACGGCATGCTGAGCCTTTGGTTAATTGCTCTTCCTGGTGGGAAATGAGAGTTAAATTTGCCCGTCCAGACACCTCCAGCTAGTCTCTCATTGGTTCTCGCTATTCCTGTTCATCTTCCACAGAAATTGCAAACTGGGCCAAACAGGAAGTTAAAGGTGCTGACTCTCCAAGTGGGGAGAGTGTTAGTAAAGCGTCTGGAATGTTGCACCCGAGTACCAGGGGAGGAAAACTGAGACATATTTGAACACGTCTCCCGTTTACACGGTTGATCATACTCTGGGTTCCACATGCATGTTTTAGCTGAAGGAAGAATACCTTAAACCTGGAGAGTTGAGAACCGTGTAATGGGTACCATGCAATATGACTTCAAAGGGTCTTCATTTGCTCACCGAACCTCTCCAATCCTATCACTGCTGCGTTTATGCCCCTGTACACACGCTTGATTCTCCTTTGGAGACATAGCAATCCATAGGTTTTAAGATACTTACTAGTCAGGTACATTCTTAGGCGTTTAATATGCGGTGTTGAGTCCATTTCGTTGAGTAAGGAGTAGCTCTTTTCTATTCCATATTTGGCTTAAGGAACTTTATCTGTGCTCATTTCAATCTCTGGTTTTATGCAGCACCCCAAATCACCTTTCCCCTTAAGCAAGCATAAGTTGGTTTTCTAAATTTGAGACCCTGTTCTGTTTTGGAATTCAGTTCCTGTGTAGCCAAGTTTACATTCCGTGTATTAGTGATATCTTATGATGTTTCTTTTTCTGTGTGACTTATTTCAGTTAGAATCATCGTACCTGAATCCACTCATTGTGCTGCTAAGGGCCTGATGACATAGATTTCATTGCTGAGTGATACTGCATTGTACGTAAGTACCACAACTTCTTTATCCATTTTTCACTTTCAGTGATATTGAACTTGTACGGTAAACGGGGTTCTTGTAAACAGAGGCGTCCCAAACTTTGGGGTGGCTGTGTCTTTTTGATTTCAATTTCCCTAAGCTATAGGACCATAAGTGGATGTGCCCTAGGCTCTGTTGCTTTGTTTTTTAGATGTTTCAGGAAACACCATACACTTCTCCCGAGTGTCTGTTGGCAATTTACATCCCGCCCATCAGCATAACAAGGCTCCCAGTTCTCCATGGCCTGTCCTGCCTTTCTGGATTTTACACTTTTTACAGATGGCCCTTTTGACCGGGGGGAAGCGAGACTTCATTGTAGTGCAGATTTCCTTTGCATGCATGCTTGGTTGGCGAAAAAGGGCGTATGCGTTTTTTCCTGAATATATTCAGGAAAAAACGCATACGCCCTTTTTGGACAAGTGCATCATTGTGGACGTTCTGCCTCTTTTCCTATGCTTTCAATGCAATTCCAGTCTACCTCCTGAAATCGGTTTCCTGCAATTCTGCCCAGCTTTAAAGTCCTCTTGGCAGCCTTACTTCAGTATATTTTTGGATGATAGCTGTCATTTATAACTCTGCAGGTTTGTGAATTACAGTGCCCCTGAGCTCCTTTCTTCAACTCGCTTTCCGGTGAGCTGGCCGCAACACCGCAGGATGGCTTCAGGCCCTAATCTGGTTCCGGCATGGCACGCTAAGCCTTTGCTTAATTCCTCTTCCTGGTAGGAAATGAGAGTTAAATTTGCCCGTCCAGACACCTCCAGCTAGTCTCTCATTGGTTCTCGCTATTCCTGTTCATCTTCCGCAGAAATTGCAAACTGAGCCAAACAGGAGGTTAAAGGCGCTGACTCTCCAAGTGGGGAGAGTGTTAGTAAAGCGTCTGGTATGTTGCACCCGAGTACCAGGGGAGGAAAACTGAGACATATTTGAACACGTCTCCCGTTCACACGGTTGATCATACTCTGGGTTCCACATGCATGTTTTAGCTGAAGGAAGAATACCTTAAACCTGGGTAGTTGCAACCTGTGGAATGGGTACCATGCAATATGACTTCAAAGGGTCTTCATTTGCTCACCGAACCTCTCCAATCCTATCACTGCTGCGTTTATGCCCCTGTACACATGCTTGATTCTCTTTTGGAGACACAGCAATCCATAGGTTTTAAGATATTTACTAGTCAGGTACATTCTTAGGCATTTAATGTACGGTGTTGAGTCCATTTCGTTGAGCAAGGAGTAGCTCTTGTCTATTCCATATTTGGCTTAAGGAACTTTATCTGTGCTCATTTCAGTCTCTGGTTTTATGCAGCACCCCAACTCACCTTTACCCTTAAGCAAGCATAAGTTGGTTTTCTAAATTTGAGACCCTGTTCTGGTCTGTAATTCAGTTCCTGTGTAGCCAAGTTTACATTCCGTGTATTACTGATATCTTATGATGTTTCTTTTTCTGTGTGACTTATTTCAGTTAGAATCATCATACCTGAATCCACTCATTGTGCTGCTAAGGGCCTGATGACATAGATTTCATTGCTGAGTGATATTGCTTTGTAAGTAAATACCACAACTTCTTTATCCATTTTTCACTTTCTGCGATGTTGAACTTGTACTGTAAACGAGGTTCTTGTAAACAGAGCCGTTCCAAACTTTGGGATGGCTGTGTCTTTTTGATTTTAATTTCCCTAAGCTATAGGACCATAAGTGGAAGTGCCCTAGGCTCTGTTGCTTTGTTTTTTAGATGTTTCAGGAAACACCATACACTTCTCCCGAGTGTCTGTTGGCAATTTACATCCCGCCCATCAGCATAACAAGGCTCCCAGTTCTCCATGGCCTGTCCTGCCTTTCTGGATTTTACACTTTTTTCAGATGGCCCTTTTGACCTGGGGGAAGTGAGACTTCATTGTAGTGCAGATTTCTTTTGCAAGTTTGCTTGGTTGGCCAAAAAGGGTGTATGCGTTTTTTCCTGAATATATTCAGGAAAAAATGCAAACGCCCTTTTTGGCCAAGTGCATCATTGTGGACGTTCTGCCTCTTTTCCTATGCTTTCAATGCAATTCCAGTCTACCTCCTGAAATCGGTTTCCTGCAATTCTGCCCCGCTTTCAAGTCCTCTTGGCAGCCTTACTTCAGTATATTTTTGGACGATAGCTGTCATTTATAATTCTGCAGCTTTGTGAATTACAGTGCCCCTGAGCTCCTTTCTTCAACTCACTTTCTTGTGAGCTGGCCGCAACACCGCAGGATGGCTTCAGGCCCTAATCTTGTGCCGGCACGGCACGTTGAGCCTTTGGTTAATTCCTCTTCCTGGTGGGAAATGAGAGTTAAATTTGCCCGTCCAGACACCTCCAGCTAGTCTCTCATTGGTTCTCGCTATTCCTGTTCATCTTCCGCAGAAATTGCAAACTGGGCCAAACAGGAGGTTAAAGGGACTGACTCTCCAAGTCGGGAGAGTGTTAGTAAAGCGTCTGGAATGTTGCACCCGAGTACCAGGGTACGAAAACTGAGACATATTTGAACACGTCTCCCGATCACATGGTTGATCATACTCTAGGTTCCACATGCATGTTTTAGCTGAAGAAAGAATACCTTAAACCTGGGTAGTTGAAACCCGTGGAATGGGTACCGTGCAATATGACTTCAAAGGGTCTTCATTTGCTCACCGAACCTCTCCAATCCTATCACTGCTGCGTTTATGCCCCTGTACACATGCTTGATTCTCTTTCGGAGACATAGCAATCCATAGGTTTTAAGATACTTACTAGTCAGGTACATTCTTAGGCGTTTAATATGCGGTGTTCAGTCCATTTCGTTGAGCAAGGATTAGCACTTGTCTATTCCATATTTGGCTTAAGGAACTTTATCTGTGCTCATTTCAATCTCTGGTTTTATGCAGCACCCCAACTCACCTTTCCCCTTAAGCAAGCATAAGTTGGTTTTCTAAATTTGAGACCCTGTTCTGTTCTGTAATTCAGTTTCTGTGTAGCCAAGTTTACATTCCATGTATTACTGATATCTTATGATGTTTCTTTTTCTGTGTGACTTATTTCAGTTAGAATCATCATAGCTGAATCCACTCATTGTGCTACTAAGGGCCTATTGACATAGATTTCATTGCTGAGTGATATTGCTTTGTAAGTAAATACCACAACTTCTTTATCCATTTTTCACTTTCTGCGATGTTGAACTTGTACTGTAAACGAGGTTCTTGTAAACAGAGCCATCCCAAACTTTGGGGTGGCTGTGTCTTTTTGATTTTAATTTCCCTAAGCTATAGGACCATAAGTTGAAGTGCCCTAGGCTCTGTTGCTTTGTTTTTTAGATGTTTCAGGAAACACCATACACTTCTCCCGAGTGTCTGTTGGCAATTTACATCCCGCCCATCAGCATAACAAGGCTCCCAGTTCTCCATGGCCTGTCCTGCCTTTCTGGATTTTACACTATTTTCAGATGGCCCTTTTGACCGGGGGGAAGTGAGACTTCATTGTAGTGCAGATTTCCTTTGCAAGCTTGCTTGGTTGGCCAAAAAGGGCGTATGCGTTTTTTCCTGAATATATTCAGGAAAAAACGCATACGCCCTTTTTGCCAAGTGCATCATTGTGGACGTTCTGCCTCTTTTCCTATGCTTTCAATGCAATTCCAGTCTACCTCCTGAAATCGGTTTCCTGCAATTCTGCCCCGCTTTCAAGTCCTCTTGGCAGCCTTACTTCAGTATATTTTTGGACGATAGCTGTCATTTATAACTCTGCAGGTTTGTGAATTACAGTGCCCCTGAGCTCCTTTCTTCAACTCGCTTTCTTTTGAGCTGGCCGCAACACCACAGGATGGCTTCAGGCCCTAATCTGGTTCCGGCACGGCACGCTGAGCCTTTGGTTATTTCCTCTTCCTGGTGGGAAATGAGAGTTAAATTTGCCCGTCCAGACACCTCCAGCTAGTCTCTCATTGGTTCTCGCTATTCCTGTTCATCTTCCGGAGAAATTGCAAACTGAGCCAAACAGGAGGTTAAAGGCGCTGACTCTCCAAGTGGGGAGAGTGTTAGTAAAGCGTCTGGAATGTTGCACCCGAGTACCAGGGGAGGAAAACTGAGACATATTTGAATACGTCTCCCGTTCACATGGTTGATCATACTCTGGGTTCCACATGCATGTTTTAGCTGAAGGAAGAATACCTTAAACCTGGAGAGTTGAGACCCGTGGAATGGGTACCATGCAATATGACTTCAAAGGGTCTTCATTTGCTCACCGAACCTCTCCAATCCTATCACTGCTGCGTTTATGCCCCTGTACACACGCTTGATTCTCTTTTGGAGACATAGCAATCCATAGGTTTTAAGATACTTACTAGTCAGGTACATTCTTAGGCGTTTAATATGGGGTGTTGAGTCCATATCGTTGAGCAAGGAGTAGCTTTTGTCTATTCCATATTTGGCTTAAGGAACTTTATCTGTGCTCATTTCAATCTCTGGTTTTATGCAGCACCCCAACTCACCTTTCCCCTTAAGCAAGCATAAGTTGTTTTTCTAAATTTGAGACCCTGTTCTGTTTTGGAATTCAGTTGCTGTGTAGCCAAGTTTACATTCCGTGTATTAGTGATATCTTATGATGTTTCTTTTTCTGTGTGACTTATTTCAGTTAGAATCATCGTACCTGAATCCACTCCTTATGCTGCTAAGGGCCTGATGACATAGATTTCATTGCTGAGTGATATTGCTTTGTAAGTAAATACCACAACTTCTTTATCCATTTTTCACTTTCTGTGATACTGAACATGTACAGTAAACGAGGTTCTTGTAAACAGAGGCGTCCCAAACTTTGGGGTGGCTGTGTCTTTTTGATTTTAATTTCCCTAAGCTATAGGACCATAAGTGGAAGTGCCCTAGGCTCTGTTGCTTTGTTTTTTAGATGTTTCAGGAAACACCATACACTTCTCCCGAGTGTCTGTTGGCAATTTACATCCCGCCCATCAGCATAACAAGGCTCCCAGTTCTCCATGGCCTGTCCTGCCTTTCTGGATTTTACACTTTTTTCAGATGGCCCTTTTGACCTGGGGGAAGTGAGACTTCGTTGTAGTGCAGATTTCCTTTGCAAGCTTGCTTGGTTGGCCAAAAAGGGCGTATGCGTTTTTTCCTGAATATATTCAGGAAAAAACGCATACGCCCTTTTGGGCCAAGTGCATCATTGTGGACGTTCTGCCTCTTTTCCTATGCTTTCAATGCAATTCCAGTCTACCTCCTGAAATCGGTTTCCTGCAATTCTGCCCCGCTTTCAAGTCCTCTTGGCAGCCTTACTTCAGTATATTTTTGGACGATAGCTGTCATTTATAACTCTGCAGCTTTGTGAATTACAGTGCCCCTGAGCTCCTTTCTTCAACTCGCTTTCTGGTGAGCTGGCCGCAACACCGCAGGATGGCTTCAGGCCCTAATCTGGTTCCGGCATGGCACGCTGAGCCTTTGCTTAATTCCTCTTCCTGGTGGGAAATGAGAGTTAAATTTGCCCGTCCAGACACCTCCAGCTAGTCTCTCATTGGTTCTCGCTATTCCTGTTCATCTTCCGCAGAAATTGCAAACTGGGCCAAACTGGAGGTTAAAGGGACTGACTCTCCAAGTCGGGAGAGTGTTAGTAAAGCGTCTGGAATGTTGCACCCGAGTACCAGGGTACGAAAACTGAGACATATTTGAACACGTCTCCCGATCACATGGTTGATCATACTCTAGGTTCCACATGCATGTTTTAGCTGAAGGAAGAATACCTTAAACCTGGGTAGTTGAAACCTGTGGAATGGGTACCATGCAATATGACTTCAAAGGGTCTTCATTTGCTCACCGAACCTCTCCAATCCTATCACTGCTGCGTTTATGCCCCTGTACACATGCTTGATTCTCTTTCGGTGACATAGCAATCCATAGGTTTTAAGATATTTACTAGTCAGGTACATTCTTAGGCATTTAATGTGCGGTGTTGAGTCCATTTCGTTGAGCAAGGAGTAGCTCTTGTCTATTCCATATTTGGCTTAAGGAACTTTATCTATGCTCATTTCAGTCTCTGGTTTTATGCAGCACCCCAACTCACCTTTACCCTTAAGCAAGCATAAGTTGGTTTTCTAAATTTGAGACCCTGTTCTGGTCTGTAATTCAGTTCCTGTGTAGCCAAGTTTACATTCCGTGTATTACTGATATCTTATGATGTTTCTTTTTCTGTGTGACTTATTTCAGTTAGAATCATCATACCTGAATCCACTCATTGTGCTGCTAAGGGCCTGATGACATAGATTTCATTGCTGAGTGATATTGCTTTGTAAGTAAATACCACAACTTCTTTATCCATTTTTCACTTTCTGCGATGTTGAACTTGTACTGTAAACGAGGTTCTTGTAAACAGAGCCGTTGCAAACTGTGGGGTGGCTGTGTCTTTTTGATTTTAATTTCCCTAAGCTATAGGACCATAAGTGGAAGTGCCCTAGGCTCTGTTGCTTTGTTTTTTAGATGTTTCAGGAAACACCATACACTTCTCCCGAGTGTCTGTTGGCAATTTACATCCCGCCCATCAGCATAACAAGGCTCCCAGTTCTCCATGGCCTGTCCTGCCTTTCTGGATTTTACACTTTTTTCAGATGGCCCTTTTGACCTGGGGGAAGTGAGACTTCATTGTAGTGCAGGTTTCCTTTGCAAGTTTGCTTGGTTGGCCAAAAAGGGCGTATGCGTTTTTTCCTGAATATATTCAGGAAAAAACGCATACGCCCTTTTTGGCCAAGTGCATCATTGTGGACGTTCTGCCTCTTTTCCTATGCTTTCAATGCAATTCCAGTCTACCTCCTGAAATCGGTTTCCTGCAATTCTGCCCCGCTTTCAAGTCCTCTTGGCAGCCTTACTTCAGTATATTTTTGGACGATAGCTGTCATTTATAACTGTGCAGGTTTGTGAATTACAGTGCCCCTGAGCTCCTTTCTTCAACTCACTTTCTTGTGAGCTAGCCGCAACACCGCAGGATGGCTTCAGGCCCTAATCTGGTTCCGGCACGGCACGCTGAGCCTTTGGTTATTTCCTCTTCCTGGTGGGAAATGAGAGTTAAATTTGCCCATCCAGACACCTCCAGCTAGTCTCTCATTGGTTCTCCCTATTCCTGTTCATCTTACGCAGACATTGCAAACTGGGCCAAACAGGAGGTTAAAGGCGCTGACTCTCCAAGTGGGGAGAGTGTTAATAAAGTGTCTGGAATGTTGCACCCGAGTACCAGGGGAGGAAAACTGAGACATATTTGAACACATCTCCCGTTCACACGGTTGATCATACTCTGGGTTCCACATGCATGTTTTAGCTGAAGGAAGAATACCTTAACGATGGAGAGTTGAGACCCGTGTAATGGGTACCATGCAATATGACTTCAAAGGGTCTTCATTTGCTCACCGAACCTCTCCAATCCTATCACTGCTGCGTTTATGCCCCTGAACACACGCTTGGTTCTCTTTTGGAGACATAGCAATCCATAGGTTTTAAGATACTTACTAGTCAGTTACATTCTTAGGCGTTTAATATGGGGTGTTGAGTCCATTTCGTTGAGCAAGGAGTAGCTCTTGTCTATTCCATATTTGGCTTAAGGAACTTTATCTGTGCTCATTTCAATCTCTGGTTTTATGCAGCACCCCAACTCACCTTTCCCCTTAAGCAAGCATAAGTTGGTTTTCTAAACTTGAGACCCTGTTCTGTTTTGGAATTCAGTTCCTGTGTAGCCAAGTTTACATTCCGTGTATTAGTGATAACTTATGATGTTTCTTTTTCTGTGTGACTTATTTCAGTTAGAATCATTGTACCTGAATCCACTCATTATGCTGCTACGGGCCTGATGACATAGATTTCATTGCTGAGTGATACTACATTGTACGTAAGTACCACAAGTTCTTTATCCATTTTTCACTTTCTGTGATATTGAACTTGTACGGTAAACGAGGTTCTTGTAAACAGAGGCGTCCCAAACTTTGGGGTGGCTGTGTCTTTTTGATTTTAATTTCCCTAAGCTATAGGACCATAAGTGGAAGTGCCCTAGGCTCTGTTGCTTTGTTTTTTAGATGTTTCAGGAAACATCATACACTTCTCCCGAGTGTCTGTTGGCAATTTACATCCCGCCCATCAGCATAACAAGGCTCCCAGTTCTCCATGGCCTGTCCTGCCTTTCTGGATTTTACACTTTTTTCAGATGGCCCTTTTGACCGGGGGGAAGTGAGACTTCATTATAGTGCAGATTTCCTTTGCAAGCTTGCTTGGTTGGCCAAAAAGGGCGTATGCGTTTTTTCCTGAATATATTCAGGAAAAAACGCATACGCCCTTTTTGGCCAAGTGCATCATTGTGGACGTTCTGCCTCTTTTCCTATGCTTTCAATGCAATTCCAGTCTACCTCCTGAAATCGATTTGCTGCAATTCTGCCCCGCTTTCAAGTCCTCCTGGCAGCCTTACTTCAGTATATTTTTGGACGATAGCTGTCATTTATAACTCTGCAGGTTTGTGAATTACAGTGCCCCTGAGCTCCTTTCTTCAACTCGCTTTCTTTTGAGCTGGCCGCAACACCGCAGGATGGCTTCAGGCCCTAATCTGGTTCTGGCACGGCACGCTGAGCCTTTGGTTAATTCCTCTTCCTGGAGGGAAATGAGAGTTAAATTTGCCCGTCCAGACACCTCCAGCTAGTCTCTCATTGGTTCTCCCTATTCCTGTTCATCTTCCGCAGAAATTGCAAACTGGGCCAAACAGGACGTTAAAGGCGCTGACTCTCCAAGTGGGGAGAGTGTTAGTAAAGCGTCTGGAATGTTGCACCCGAGTACCAGGGGAGGAAATCTGAGACATATTTGAACACGTCTCCCGTTCACATGGTTGATCATACTCTGGGTTCCACATGCATGTTTTAGCTGAAGGAAGAATACCTTAAACCTGGAGAGTTGAGACCCGTGGAATGGGTACCATGCAATATGACTTCAAAGGGTCTTCATTGGCTCACCGAACCTCTCCAATCCTATCACTGCTGCGTTTATGCCCCTGTACACACGCTTGATTCTCTTTTGGAGACATAGCAATCCATAGGTTTTAAGATACTTACTAGTCAGGTACATTCTTAGGCATTTAATATGGGGTGTTGAGTCCATTTCGTTGAGCAAGGAGTAGCTCTTGTCTATTCCATATTTGGCTTAAGGAACTTTATCTGTGCTCATTTCAATCTCTGGTTTTATGCAGCACCCCAACTCACCTTTCCCCTTAAGCAGGCATAAGTTGGTTTTCTAAATTTGAGACCCTGTTCTGTTTTGGAATTCAGTTCCTGTGTAGCCAAGTTTACATTCCGTGTATTAGTGATATCTTATGATGTTTCTTTTTCTGTGTGACTTATTTCAGTTAGAATCATCGTACCTGAATCCACTCATTATGCTGCTACGGGCCTGATGACATAGATTTCATTGCTGAGTGATACTGCTTTGTAATAAATACCACAACTTCTTTATCCATTTTTCACTTTCTGCGATGTTGAACTTGTACTGTAAACGAGGTTCTTGTAAACAGAGCCGTTCCAAACTTTGGGGTGGCTGTGTCTTTTTGATTTTAATTTCCCTAAGCTATAGGACCATAAGTGGAAGTGCCCTAGGCTCTGTTGCTTTGTTTTTTAGATGTTTCAGGAAACACCATACACTTCTCCCGAGTGTCTGTTGGCAATTTACATCCCGCCCATCAGCATAACAAGGCTCCCAGTTCTCCATGGCCTGTCCTGCCTTTCTGGATTTTACACTTTTTTCAGATGGTCCTTTTGACCGACGGGAAGTGAGACTTCATTGTAGTGCAGATTTCCTTTGCAAGCTTGCTTGGTTGGCCAAAAAGGGCGTATGCGTTTTTTCCTGAATATATTCGGGAAAAAACACATACGCCCTTTTTGGCCAAGTGCATCATTGTGGACGTTCTGCCTCTTTTCCTATGCTTTCAATGCAATTCTAGTCTACCTCCTGAAATCGGTTTCCTGCAATTCTGCCCCGCTTTCAAGTCCTCTTGGCAGCCTTACTTCAGTATATTTTTGGACGATAGCTGTCATTTATAACTCTGCAGGTTTGTGAATTACACGGCCCCTGAGCTCCTTTCTTCAACTCACTTTCTTTTGAGCTGGCCGCAACACCGCAGGATGGCTTCAGGCCCTAATCTGGTTCTGGCACGGCACGCTGAGCCTTTGGTTAATTCCTCTTCCTGGAGGGAAATGAGAGTTAAATTTGCCCGTCCAGACACCTCCAGCTAGTCTCTCATTGGTTCTCGCTATTCCTGTTCATCTTCCGCAGAAATTGCAAACTGGGCCAAACAGGAGGTTAAAGGCGCTGACTCTCCAAGTGGGGAGAGTGTTAGTAAAGCGTCTGGAATGTTGCACCCGAGTACCAGGGGAGGAAAACTGAGACATATTTGAACACGTCTCCCGTTCACACGGTTGATCATACTCTGGGTTCCACATGCATGTTTTAGCTGAAGGAAGAATAACTTAAACCTGGAGAGTTGAGACCCGTGGAATGGGTACCATGCAATATGACTTCAAAGGGTCTTCATTTGCTCACCGAACCTCTCCAATCCTATCACTGCTGCGTTTATGCCCCTGTACACACGCTTGATTCTCTTTCGGAGACATAGCAATCCATAGGTTTTAAGATACTTACTAGTCAGGTACATTCTTAGGCGTTTAATATGGGATGTTGTGTCCATTTCGCTGAGCAAGGAGTAGCTCTTGTCTATTCCATATTTGGCTTAAGGAACTTTATCTGTGCTCATTTCAATCTCTGGTTTTATGCAGCACCCCAACTCACCTTTCCCCTTAAGCAAGCATAAGTTGGTTTTCTACATTTGAGACCCTGTTCTGTTTTGGAATTCAGTTCCTGTGTAGCCAAGTTTACATTCCGTGTATTAGTGATATCTTATGATGTTTCTGTTTCTGTGTGACTTATTTCAGTTAGTATCATCGTACATAAATCCACTCATTATGCTGCTACGGGCCTGATGACATAGATTTCATTGCTGAGTGATACTGCATTGTACGTAAGGACCACAAGTTCTTTATCCATTTTTCACTTTCTGTTATATTGAACTTGTACGGTAAACGAGGTTCTTGTAAACAGAGGAGTCCCAAACTTTGGGGTGGCTGTGTCTTTTTGATTTTAATTTCCCTAAGCTATAGGACCATAAGTGGAAGTGCCCTAGGCTCTGTTGCTTTGTTTTCTAGATGTTTCAGGAAACACCATACACTTCTCTCAAGTGGCTGTTGGCAATTTACATCCCGCCCATCAGCATAACAAGGCTCCCAGTTCTCCATGGCCTGTCCTGCCTTTCTGGATTTTACACTTTTTTCAGATGGCCCTTTTGACCGGGGGGAAGTGAGACTTCATTGTAGTGCAGATTTCCTTTGCAAGCTTGCTTGGTTGGCCAAAAAGGGCGTATGCGTTTTTTCCTGAATATATTCAGGAAAAAACGCATACGCCCTTTTTGGCCAAGTGCATCATTGTGGACGCTCTGCCTCTTTTCCTATGCTTTCAATGCAATTCCAGTCTACCTCCTGAAATCGGTTTCCTGCAATTCTGCCCCGCTTTCAAGTCCTCTTGGCAGCCTTACTTCAGTATATTTTTGGACGATAGCTGTCATTTGTAACTCTGCAGGTTTGTGCATTACAGTGCCCCTGAGCTCCTTTCTTCAACTCGCTTTCTTGTGAGCTGGCCGCAACACCGCAGGATGGCTTCAGGCCCTAATCTGGTTCCGACACGGCACGCTGAGCCTTTGGTTAATTCCTCTTCCTGGTGGGAAATATAAGTTAAATTTGCCCGTCCAGACACCTCCAGCTAGTCTCTCATTGGTTCTCGCTATTCCTGTTCATCTTCCGCAGAAATTGCAAACTGGGCCAAACAGGAGGTTAAAGGGACTGACTCTCCAGGTCGGGAGAGTGGTAGTAAAGCGTCTGGAATGTTGCACCCGAGTACCAGGGTACGAAAACTGAGACATATTTGAACACGTCTCCCTATCACATGGTTGATCATACTCTAGGTTCCACATGCATGTTTTAGCTGAAGGAAGAATCCCTTAAACCTGGAGAGTTGAGACCCGTGGAATGGGTACCATGCAATATGACTTCAAAGGGTCTGCATTTGCTCACCGAACCTCACCAATCTTATGAGCCCCAAGTGTCCAGCCTTATGTGTCACCCAGCTCTGGATGTAGATATGGTAAATGCAGGTTGCCTCAGAAGCCTTGAATGAATTACTTAAGTATTGCTCTCTATTTCACTGTCATTGTGTTTTGTTTAAGAAATTTATTTTTAATATGGGATTTAGCTGATTTTCACTGCTTTAATGTCGCTGTACACACTCTTGATTCTCTTACAGAGATATATAAATCCATAGCTTTTATGATTCTTACTAGGCAGGTATATTCCTAGGCGTTGAATATGGGGTGTTGAGTCCATTTCGTTGAGCAAGGAGTAGCTCTTGTCTATTCCATATTTGGCTTATAGAACTTTATCTGTGCTCATTTCAATCTCTTGTTTTATGCAGCACCCCAACTCACCTTTCCCCTTAAGCAAGCATAAGTTGGTTTTCTAAATTTGAGACCCTGTTCTGTTTTGGAATTCAGTTCCTGTGTAGCCAAGTTTACATTCCGTGTATTAGTGATATCTTATGATGTTTCTTTCTCTGTGTGACTTATTTCAGTTAGATTCATCGTACTTAATCCACTCATTATGCTGCTACGGGCCTGATGACATAGATTTCATTGCTGAGTGATATTGCATTGTACATAAGTACCACAACTTCTTTATCCATTTTTCACTTTCTGCGATATTGAACTTGTACCGTATATGAGGTTCTTGTAAACAGAGCCATCCCAAACTTTGGGGTGGCTGTGTCTTTTTTATTTTAATTTCCCTAAACTATAGGACCATAAGTGGAAGTGCCCTAGGCTCTGTTGCTTTGTTTTTTAGATGTTTCAGGAAACACCATACACTTCTCCAGAGTGGCTGTTGGCAATTTACATCCCGCCCATCAGCAGAAGAAGGCTCCCAGTTCTCCATGGCCTGTCGTGCCTTTATGGATTTTACACTTTTTTCAGATGGCCCTTTTGACCAGGGGAAAGTGAGACTTCATTGTAGTGCAGATTTCCTTTGCAAGCTTGCTTGGTTGGCCAAAAAGTGTGTATGCGTTTTTTCCTGACTATATTCAGGAAAAAACACATACGCCCTTTTTGGCCAAGTGCATCACTGTCGAGGTTCTGACTCTCTTCATATGTTTTAAATGCAATTCCAGTGTACCTCCTGAAATCGGTTTCCTGCAATTCTGCCTTGCTTTCAATGCTTCTTCATAGCCTTACCTCAATATATTTTTTGAAAATAGTTGGCCTTTATAACTCTGCAGGTTTTTGAATTGCAGTGGCCCTTAGCTCCATTTTTCAGCTCTTATTTTTGTGATCTTGCCCCATAACCACAGGATTCCTTGAAGCTCTATTCTTCTTCTGGGGCACCTTGCTGTGCCTTTGGTTAATTCTTCTTACTGATGTGAAATTAGAGTGACATGTGCCCATTGAAACCACTACAGCTAGTTTCTCACTGGTTCCCCCTATTCCCATTCATCCTCCGCACTAACTGCAGACTGTGCGATACCAGAACTTAAAGGCATTGACTCTCCATGTGGGGATGTTGTTAGTAAAGCGGCTGGAATGTCGATCCGGAGCCCCAGGAGAGGAAAAATGAGGTGTGTTTTAGAAACCTTTCCCGATCATATGGTATACCAGTCGCTGGGTTTCCCAAGCATGGTTTAGCTGTAGGAAGATTCCCTTCAACCTGGAGTGTTGGGACCCTTGGAATGAGTAGCATGAAGTATTGCATTAAACTTTCGGCAGTTGCTCACCAAAGCTCACCAATCCTCTCAGCCCCAAGTGTCCAGCCTTATGTCTTATCCAGCTGTGGGTTTATATGTGGTCAATCCAGGTTGCATCACAGCCCCTGAGCGAATTTTGTAAGAATTTTTCTCTCTTTCATTGTTTCAGCGTTTTGTTTTTAAAATTTATTTCTATAATGGGGTTTAGCTCATTTTCACTGCTGTGTTTGTGCCGCTCTGCACACACTTGATTCCCTTATGGAGATATATCAATACATGGGTTTTAAGATTCTTATTACTCAGATATATTTCTCTGTGGTGTATAGGGTGTGTTGAGGCCAGTTCATTGAGCAAGGTGTAGATCTTGTCTAATACCTATTTCGTTTATTGAACGGTATCTGTGCTAATTTCAAACTCTGGTTTTATGCATCACCCCACCTCTCCTTTCCCCTTAAGCTGACATAAGTGTGTTTTCTAAATGTGAGACACTGTTCTGTTCTGTAATTCATTTCTTGTGCAGCCATATTTACCCTCCCTCTATAAGTGATATCTTATGATATGTTTCTTTTTCTGTTTGACTTATTTCAAGTAGTATTATCGGACCTAAATCCACTCTTTATCCTTCTACTAGCCTTATTACATTGATTTCATGGTGAAGAGATATTCCATTGTACATAAGTACCACATCTTCTTTATCCATTGTTCTCTTTCCTGGGATATTTAAGGTGTACTGAAGTTGAGGTTCTTGTAAACAGAGTAGCCCTAAACTGTGGTGTGCTTGTGTCTTGTTGATTTTTAGACTTCCCTAGATATACTCCCATGATTGGAAGTGTCCTATGCTCTGTAGCTCTGTATTTTAGATGATTTAGGAACCACCATACACTTCTCCAGAGTGGCTCTCGGCAGTTCACACACTGCCCATCAGCGTATAAAGGCTCCCTGTTCTCCATGGCCTGTCCTGTATTTCTGGTTTTTACAACTTTTTAGGATGGCCCTTTTGACCAGTGGGAAGTGAGACTTCTTTGTTGTGCACATTTGCATTGCTTGCTTGCTTCATTGCCCATAAAGTGCGTATGCGTTTTTTCCTGGATATAATCAGGAAAAAACGCATACGCCCTTTTGGGCCAACTGCATCATTGTCGAAATTCTGCCGCTTTTCATGTGCGTGAAAGACGAGTCCAATCTATCATTGAAATCTGTTTCTTGCAATTCTGTCTTGCATTCAGATCCTCTTCTTTGCCTTACCTCAACATATTTTTGGACGTTAGTTTTCATTTATAACTCTGCAGGTTTGTGAATTGCAGTGACCCTGAGCTCCATTTTTTAAGTTGCTCTTTTGTGAGCTGGCCTCAAACCCGCAGGATTGCTTCAGGCCCTATTTTGGCTCCGGCGAGGCAGGCTGAGCCTTTCTTTAATTCTTATTCTTAATGGGAAATTAGAGTGATATGTGCCCGTCCAAACCCCTACAACTATTCTCTCATTGGTTCCCCCTCTTCCCGTTCATCCTCCTCACAATTTGCAAAATGTGTGAAACAGAATTTGAAATGTGCTGATTCTCCAAGTGGAGAGATTCTAAGTAACGTGGCTGAAATGGTGAACAGGAGCACCAGGAGAGGATAAATGAGGTGCATTTTAGACACATCTCCCGATCACATGGTGTACAGTCCTCTGGGTTTTCCATGCATGTTTTAGCTGTAGGAAGATCCCTTGAACCTGCAGATTTGGGACCCATTGAATGGGTACCAGGTAGTATTACTTTAAAGGGTGTGCATTTCCTCACCCAACCTCACATTTCTCTTAGTGCAAACAGTTTCCAGCCTTATGTCTCATCCTGCTGTGGGTCTAGATGTGTTCAATCCATGTTGCATCACCGTCCCTGAGGAAAAGTTGTAAGAGGTTTTCTCTGTCTCTCTGTCGTTTATTTTTTTCAATTTATTACTATATTGGTTACAGCTGATTTTCAAAGCTCTGTTTCTTGCTGCTGTACATCCACTTGATTCACGTACAGAGAGACATCAATAAATTCTTTTTCAGATTCTTACCAGTCGTATATATTCTTTTCCGGTGACTTGAGTGTGCTGAGTGCAGTTCTTTTAGCTACCGTGTAGGCCTTGTTGATTATCAGTTTGGTATTTGGAATGGTATCTTTGCTAATTTCAACCTCCTGGATGATGCCTCACCCCTCCCCACCTTTCCCGTTTAGCAGCCTTATGCGTGTTTTCTACATATTTGACTATGTTTTTGTTTTGTAATTTATTTCATGTGTAGCCATTTTGGATTCCACCTTTAAGTGATATCTTATGATATGTGTCTTTTTCTTTTTGAATTCTGTCACTTAGAATGATCATACGTAACTCCTCTGGAGTTGTTACAACTGGCCATATTTCATTGATTTCCAGGCTGAATAATATTCCACTCTACCTAAGTACCACATCTCTATCCATTTTTTCCCTCCAGAGACATTTAAGTTATATCCTAGTCGAGGATCTTTTAAACAGAGAGGGGGTAAACATTGGGGTGCCTGTGTCCTCTCGATTTTTGTTTTTCCCAAGATATACGCCCATGAGTGCAAGTGCCCTATGCTCTGTAGCTCATTTTTTAGATGCTTTAGTAAACACAATACACTTCTCCAGAATGGCCGTTGGCAATATACATTTCCACTATAAGTCTCACAGGGCTCCCTCTTCTCCTTGCCCTGTCCTGCATTTCTGTTGTTTACGCTTTATGAGGATGGCTCTTCTGACTGATGCGAAGTGATATCTTTTGTAGTATTGACTTCCAGTGCCCACCTGTTTGGTTGGCTAAAAAGTGTATGCCCTTTTCTTGAATATATACAGAAAAAAACGCATACACCCTTTTTGGCCAACTGCAATGTTGGCAATGTTCAGCTCCTTTTCTTGTGCTTAATGGCGAGTCCTTTCTACCTCCTCAAATCCCTTTCCTGCCATTCTCCCTTGCTTACAAGTCCTTTTCTCTGACTTTCCTCAAGACATTTTTCAGTGATGGATATTTTCAACTCTGCAGTTTTGTGAATTTTACTGCCCCTGAGTTCCATTGTTCAACTTGTGTTTATGGGAACTGGCCACAAAGCAGCGGGATTTCCTCAAGCCCTATACTGTTTCCATGGGCAACCCTAGCCTTTGGTCAATTCGTCTTCCTGATTGGAAATTAGAGTGACATGTGCCTGTCTGAACACCTAGGACTTGTCTCTCTTTGTTCCTCATCCTTCCGCTTCATCCTCTGGACAAATTCCAAACTGTACGCAACAGGATGTTGACAGTGCTGACATCTCCAAGTGGGGAGACTGTTAGTAAAGACGCTGGAGGGGTGAACCCGAGCACCAGGAGATGAGGAGATGAGATGCCTTTTCCAAACTCTTCCCGATCAGACGGTATACCATCCTCTGGGTGTGACAGACATGTTTTAGCAGTAGGAAGAGTCCCATTCATGTAAGGAGAACACCAGGGCTTTTTCAAAATCAGTGTCTCCCCGAAACCCAAACTGGGGAAGTTTTTAAGCTACGGCTACACATATGTTCATTAAGGGCCTTGGGAAGTAGGCAGAGTCCAAACTTTAGATGATTGAAGTCTTCAGGGTCAGAAGCACTCACCACCAGCTTCCCTTAGGCTACACTTTAACTGTCATTGATAGATGATGTCAATAAAAATATCTATTCTTTTTCAGATTATTTCCCCTTATAGGTTATTGCAAAATGTTGAGTGTAGTTCCCTGTGCTATACAGTAGTTCCTTGTTGATGATCTATTTTATACATAGCAGTGTGTATGTGTTAATTCCAAACTGTTAATTTATCCCTCCTCCCACCTTTCCCCTTTGGTAATAATAAATTATAAGATTTTATACTTCTCAGAAATGGGGGAGCTGAAAGAGAGGTATCATTTTCAATGGAAAAGCATTTAAAACAAGATTGAAGGTTTAACCAAGATTATTAGATGTACATCCTTGGAAAGAAATCACTTCGTTTCTCTAATATTGACCTGACAAATAAGACAAACCTTTTCACTGAACTTGCTTATAAAAAGTGATGGAAATATCAAATGGAAGTGTTAAAAACATCTTATTTTACCCGAGCCTTATACACTGTTCTATGTTAACTACAGTTTGGCTCACACATCTGTTCATTGAGGTTACAATAGTCTCAATTTCTGTTACTGATCCTCCAGAGTGGACCCCAACGAGTGTCCCCCTGCCCAGTGTCATTGGGGCCAACAGATCGAGACTGAGTTTGGTTCACAAGCAAAGGAAACTTTATATTTTGATCAGAGAATGGAGAGGTGAGAGCATGCACTACCCCGTGGGCTGTGGGCTGGGCTGCTGTGTAGAGATCCTGTCAGAGTCAGTGGGAGGGAGGGAGGTGGCGGAGCTCTCGAGGGCCGGGTTGGCTGTAGCTCAGGCTCTATATCGTGGAGTCTGCACTGGGCCCCAGGAGCTGAGGTGTCGACCCAGCCATTCTGCACTAGGAAATCTGGTCTGAAGTGCCGGGTGTGGAACCTCTGCATGCGGGACCCTAGGAGCACGTGAAATTAGACAAAGCACAAAGGATAAAAAAGGTTAGACTTGACTTTATTGCCCAGATTCTATTTTTATCTCCCAGGGATTTTTAATGGGCTTTGCTGGGGACAAACCCCTCCTCTGCCTTTTGTCCCGTTCCTCATTCTTGGAGTGCTGAGGGTGCAGACCCTTCTTCTGTAACTGCTGAGTGCTGAGTTGGGAGCTCTCATACCCTGGGGCGAGGGTCAGAGCTTCTCCCCAGCAGCCTCCCGGTGACGTTGATTGTCCCCAGGACCCCTGTCTCCCTGCTCGTCCGCCTGAGCACCAGCATTGGAAGTGTTATAGATTCTAATGACCTTTAAGGGTCCAGGAAAGAGATGTGCAGAGACGCTGTGGGGGCCGGTTTCACCCCGCCCCACATTTGTTCGGCCACCTTAGGCTGACCGTTTCTGCCAGCCTAGATGCTCTGACCAGTAGTCTGCGCTTTCTTCAATTAGGCCCCTGAATTAACGTACAAACAGCACCAGGTGTCAGAGCCCTGCCCGCTCAACTCCCAGACAGTCCAGGGTCAGTGGTGATCAAGGTCCATGATGGCCACTGAGTCAACAGCCTTTTGAAGTAAACAGGAGTCCAGCCGGTCTTATTGGCCACCATCATCACGGTGTCTGTAGGCTTTTCTATGGTGACAGTGTGGTATACTGTTCCCCCGCCAAGATTATTAGCTCCCCTCTGGGTGCAGTAAGTCCTGCAAGCAGTAGTCTACTCTTTTGGGACACACTCTTGTTGTTTTATGAGAGAAACTCCAGGTCAAGTGATGTTCACACGAGTCGTCATGGTGCCCTGTTGCCCCCGGTTATCTCTCTGGATGTTGGAGTTGGAGGGCCTCCTCACTCGAGGTCGGTGTGCCCACGGAGCAAACCCTGCAACTTCAGGGCATGGTTGGTGGTTAGGATCACCACATGGGGTCCTTTTCCCTTAGGAGGGAGGTGGCCTTTTGGGCTGCTGATTTCCAGGTTTTTAGATACTGCCAGTATCTTGGCCAGATGTGGCAGTGGGCCAAGCCCCTTAGTGACCGTAGTTTATCCTACCTGGATGGCATTCTTGCATTGTTCCATTTCAAGTGGCCCCAGTTTTTGCACTAATTCTCCAATGGCGATTCACCTTTCACCGGGAATGTAAAGGTCAAAGGGTTTAGCTAAATTAGGGAGTTCCAGGGCAAGGGTCTGAATTGACTGCTCTTTCCATTCTTGAAAGGCCACTTCTGGATTCTATTCAAAAGGATCATCATCTTTTCCTTTCAGTGTTTCATATAGAGGCCCAGCTAGTAGACTGTAGTTAGGGATCCAGAAGCAGCAAACCCTGGCCTCCCCAGGAACCCCTAAGCTGTCTTCTTGTTTTAGAAATGGGTAAGGCTGAAAATGGTTTCTTCCCTTTCCTGGGATGGGCTTCTCCGACCTTCTGTGAGAATGAAGCCCAGGCAGGTCACCGCAGTCTGTGATATTTGAGCTTTTTCTTGGACAACTTCTATCCTTTATTGGCTTGGTAGTTCAGAGGCCTCCTTAGTAGGGCTGGCGATCAGAATGTCGTCTGCATATTGAAGGAGGGTTTCCTTTTCCAGAGGTAGAACTTTTAGGTCTTTAGCTAAGCTTTCCCCAAAGATGGTGTGGGAATTTTTGCACCCTTGGGGCCAGACGGCCCGGAAGTATTGTTTTAGTTGTATGTTGAGTCCTGCCACTCACAAGCCAAAATTTCTTGTGACTCTGGGACTAATGGAATACAAAAGAAGGCATCATTGAAGACTAATACAGAATACCATGTCCTGGTGGTTGGTAGAATGACCAGCAGGGTGTAGGAATTAGGAGCAACTGGAGGTATATCTTCGGTGGCTTCACTGACTGTCCTGACATCCTTTACCAGGTCCCCAGCAGCCCATGGGGCTCTCGTGGTCAGACCAATCGCAGAATATGGAGCTCACCTGGGCAGGTACCCCACCCCCACCCCAGCCCACGGGGCTCTCGTGGTCAGGCCCCTCCCAGGATACAGAGCTACCCTTGCAGGTACCGTGGCAGGGCTGGGCACACAGGAACCGTGCACATAGCCCTCATTGCAGAGCACCCCCAGCTCACCTGTCGCTCAGAGCTGACACAGAGCACCTCAGAGCAGGACTTGAACTAACAAACAGCAGCTGCGACAGGTCTGTGACCCTGGGCATCACTCCGTGAGGCCTCCCTCCACCTGGTCTTCCAGAGACTTCCACTGCACCCGGGGCACCAGGCCTCTGTCTCCAACCACCACCCACCCCTCCTCTCCCTGACTCCTGGGTTCCTCTCATTAGGAGAGGGTTTTCTTGAAGTTGTCTCCCACTCATGGGCCAGATAAAATGATTAGAAAACAAGCCAAAGCTGCAGCCCCTTGTCTATCCTGACTCTCAGGAGCCCACACCTGTTCCTTGGACCTGGCCGGTTCAGCAAGTTCCATTTTCTGCAACTTTGAGCCCCTGAGGGGTGATGATTGGCTGACCTGGGCAGCCTTACCGTGCTGGCCAGCCCTCCCCAGGTGTGCCTGGGTTGAGATCAATATAAATACCACTCCAGGCAGCAAGAGCCCCTGCAGCCGTGCCTGACACCATTTTCTCTGCCCTGTCAGCAGTCTCGGGGCTGGGCTGGTGGGAGGGAGTGAGAGGCCACGGCTTTGTGGGTGGCCCAGTGTGAGTGGGGCTCTGCTGGACTTTCTGCAGCAGTTGCCAGGCTGCCACCTGCTAAAGAAGAGGATGTGTCACCCATACCTGCTGCTGGAATTTCTCCCTGGGCAGAGGTGAGGAAGGAAAAAAGCAGTGGGGGCAGGGACAGGACGGGTATCTCAGGCAGGGAAATGGAAATCTTCCAGAAGAGCACCCAGGGCCAGGACCATCCTGGCTGGCCTGCAGGCACCAAGTCGGCCGGCATGCTGTCACTCGTGTGGCTCTATGGCCCTTCCTCTAGGCTTTCAAGTCCTTGTATATATTCAGGTGTTTTACCTGGGACGGGTGGGAATAGTTCAGCAGCAACTGGCCTGGGGCTCAGCTCACGTTTACTCACAGATGCCTCGGCACGGTGCCCCAGCTTTGCAATGAGGACGCTTGTTGCGTGGGGGCTGCTGGCTGAATGGGAGACGATTCCCCACCACTGACCAACTTCAGAATTGTTTACAACTGGAGCAAGTGCCCTGATACGGTTTTCCTCTGTGTAACTGGTGGGTTCTGTGTTTTTTTTCTCTTTTTCGTTTTTGGTTCAAGGTAGATTTTATTCCTCTTTTTTGTATTTACAGATATAAGCATGGAAATAATTTATTCATATGAATACATGTATGTGCAGGGAATAATTGTTTTTTCTGTTTTATTTTTTAAATTTTATTTCTTTTTAATTTTGAATTTTATTTTATATTTTTATACAGCAGGTTCTTATTGGTTATCTATTTTATACATATAAATGTATACATGCCAATCCCAGTCTCTCAACTCCTCCCACCACCACCCCCCCAACAGCTTTCCCCCCTTATTGTCCATACGTTTGTTGTCTACATCTGTTGCTCTATTTATGCCTTGCAAAATGGTTAATCTGTACAGTTTTTCTAGGTTCCACATATATGCATGAATATACAAGATTTGTTTTTCTCTTTCTGACTTACTTCACTCTGTATGACAGTCTCTAGATCCATCGACGTCTCTACAAATGACCCAGTTTCATTCCTTTTCATGGCTTAGTAATATTCCATTTTACATATGTACCACGGCTTTATGCATTCGTCTGTCTGTGGGCATTTAGGTTGCTTCCATTACCTCGATATTGTAAATAGTGATGCAATGAACATTGCGGTGAATGACTCTTTTTGATTTATGGTTTTGTCTGGGTATATGTCCAGTACTGGGATTGCTGTATCATATGGTAATTCTATTGTTAGTTTCTTAAGAAATTCCATATTGTTCTCCATAATGACTGTATCAATTTATATTCCCAACAATAGTGGAAGAGGGTTCCTTTTCTCCACACCCTTTCCAGCATTTTTTGTTTGTAGATTTTCTATGATGCCTATTCTACCAGGTGTGAGGTGATACCTCATTGTTGAATCCATTTCGTTGAGCAAGGGGTAGGTCTTGTCTATTACATATTTGGCTTATGGAACGGTATCTGTGCTAATTTCAAACTCTGCTTTTATGCAGCACCCCAACTCACCTTCCCCCTTAAGCAAGCATAAGTTGGTTTTCTAAATTTGAGACCCTGTTCTGTTTTGTAATTCAGTTCATGTGTAGCCAAGTTCACATTCCGTGTACTAGTGATACCTTAGGATGTTTCTTTTTCTGTGTGACTTATTTCACTTAGAATCATCGTGCCTCAATCCACTCATTATGCTGGTACGGGCCTGGTGACATAGATTTCATTGCTGAGTGGTATTCTGTTGTACATAAGTACCGCAACTTCTTTATCCATTATTTGCTCTCTGGGATATTTAACTTGTGCCACAGAAGAGATTCCTGTAAAAAGAGCCATCCCAAATTTTGGGGTGGCTGTGTCTTTTTGATTTTAATTTCCCTAAGCTATAGGACCATAAGTGGAAGTGCCCTAGGCTCTGTTGCTTTGTTTTTTAGATGTTTCAGGAAACACCATACACTTCTACAGAGCAGCTGTTGGCAATTTACATCCAGCCCATCAGCATAACAAGGCTCCCAGTTCTCCATGGCCTGTCCTGCCTTTCTGGATTTTACACTTTTTTCAGATGGCCCTTTTGACCGGGGGGAAGTGAGACTTCATTGTAGTGCAGATTTCCTTTGCAAGCTTGCTTGGTTGGCCAAAAAGGGCGTATGCGTTTTTTCCTGAATATATTCAGGAAAAAACGCATACGCCCTTTTTGGCCAAGTGCATCATTGTCGACATTCTGCCTCTTTTCCTGTGTTTTAAATGCAATCCAATTCCGATTCCTCCTAAAATCGGTTTCCTGCAATTCTGCCCCGCATTCAAGTCCTCTTGGCAGCCCTACTTCAGTATATTTTCGGACAATAGCTGTCATTTATAAATCTGCAGGTTTGTGAATTACAGTGCCCCTGAGCTCCTTTCTTCAACTCGCTTTCTTGTGACCTGGCCGCAACACTGCAGGATGGCTTCAGGCCCTAATCTGGTTCCGGCACAGCATGCTGAGCCTTTGGTTTATTCCTCTTCCCTGTGGGAAATGAGAGTTAAATTTGCCCGTCCAGACACCTCCAGCTAGTCTCTCATTGGTTCTCCCTATTCCTGTTCATCTTCCGCAGAAATTGCAAACTGGGCCAAACAGGAGGTTAAAGGCACTCACTCTCCAAGTGAGGAGAGTGTTAGTAAAGCGTCTGGAATGTTGCACCCGAGTACCAGGGAACGAAAAGTGAGACACATTTGAACACGGTTCTCGATCACACGGTGGATCATACTCTGGGTTCCACATGCATGTTTTAGCTGAAGGAAGAATCCCTTAAACCTGGAGAGTTGAGACCCATGGAATGGGTACCATGCAATATGACTTCAAAGGGTCTGCATTTGCTCACCGAACCTCACCAATCTTATGAGCCCCAAGTGTCCAGCCTTATGTGTCACCCAGCTCTGGGTGTAGATATGGTAACTGCAGGTTGCCTCAGAGGCCTTGAATGAATTACTTAAGTATTGCTCTCTATTTCACTGTCATTGTGTTTTGTTTAAGAAATTTATTTTTAATATGGGATTTAGCTGATTTTCACTGCTTTAATGCCGCTGTACACACTCTTGATTCTCTTACAGAGATATATAAATCCATAGCTTTTATGATTCTTACTAGGCAGGTATATTCCTAGGCGTTGAATATGGGGTGTTGAGTCCATTTCGTTGAGCAAGGAGTAGCTCTTGTCTATTCCATATTTGGCTTATAGAACTTTATCTGTGCTCATTTCAATCTCTGGTTTTATGCAGCACCCCAACTCACCTTTCCCCTTAAGCAAGCATAAGTTGGTTTTCTAAATTTGAGACCCTGTTCTGTTTTGGAATTCAGTTCCTGTGTAGCCAAGTTTACATTCCGTGTATTAGTGATATCTTATGATGTTTCTTTTTCTGTGTGACTTATTTCAGTTAGATTCATCGTACTTAATCCACTCATTATGCTGCTATGGGCCTGATGACATAGATTTCATTGCTGAGTGATATTGCATTGTACATAAGTACCACAACTTCTTTATCCATTTTTCACTTTCTGCGATATTGAACTTGTACCGTATATGAGGTTCTTGTAAACAGAGCCATCCCAAACTTTGGGGTGGCTGTGTCTTTTTTATTTTAATTTCCCTAAACTATAGGACCATAAGTGGAAGTGCCCTAGGCTCTGTTGCTTTGTTTTTTAGATGTTTCAGGAAACACCATACACTTCTCCAGAGTGGCTGTTGGCAATTTACATCCCGCCCATCAGCAGAAGAAGGCTCCCAGTTCTCCATGGCCTGTCGTGCCTTTATGGATTTTACACTTTTTTCAGATGGTCCTTTTGACCAGGGGAAAGTGAGACTTCATTGTAGTGCAGATTTCCTTTGCAAGCTTGCTTGGTTGGCCAAAAAGTGTGTATGCGTTTTTTCCTGACTATATTCAGGAAAAAACACATACGCCCTTTTTGGCCAAGTGCATCACTGTCGAGGTTCTGACTCTCTTCATATGTTTTAAATGCAATTCCAGTGTACCTCCTGAAATCGGTTTCCTGCAATTCTGCCTTGCTTTCAATGCTTCTTCATAGCCTTACCTCAATATATTTTTTGAAAATAGTTGGCCTTTATAACTCTGCAGGTTTTTGAATTGCAGTGGCCCTTAGCTCCATTTTTCAGCTCTTATTTTTGTGATCTTGCCCCATAACCACAGGATTCCTTGAAGCTCTATTCTTCTTCTGGGGCACCTTGCTGTGCCTTTGGTTAATTCTTCTTACTGATGTGAAATTAGAGTGACATGTGCCCATTGAAACCACTACAGCTAGTTTCTCACTGGTTCCCCCTATTCCCATTCATCCTCCGCACTAACTGCAGACTGTGCGATACCAGAACTTAAAGGCATTGACTCTCCATGTGGGGATGTTGTTAGTAAAGCGGCTGGAATGTCGATCCGGAGCCCCAGGAGAGGAAAAATGAGGTGTGTTTTAGAAACCTTTCCCGATCATATGGTATACCAGTCGCTGGGTTTCCCAAGCATGGTTTAGCTGTAGGAAGATTCCCTTCAACCTGGAGTGTTGGGACCCTTGGAATGAGTAGCATGAAGTATTGCATTAAACTTTCGGCAGTTGCTCACCAAAGCTCACCAATCCTCTCAGCCCCAAGTGTCCAGCCTTATGTCTTATCCAGCTGTGGGTTTATATGTGGTCAATCCAGGTTGCATCACAGCCCCTGAGCGAATTTTGTAAGAATTTTTCTCTCTTTCATTGTTTCAGCGTTTTGTTTTTAAAATTTATTTCTATAATGGGGTTTAGCTCATTTTCACTGCTGTGTTTGTGCCGCTCTGCACACACTTGATTCCCTTATGGAGATATATCAATACATGGGTTTTAAGATTCTTATTACTCAGATATATTTCTCTGCGGTGTATAGGGTGTGTTGAGGCCAGTTCATTGAGCAAGGTGTAGATCTTGTCTAATACCTATTTCGTTTATTGAACGGTATCTGTGCTAATTTCAAACTCTGGTTTTATGCATCACCCCACCTCTCCTTTCCCCTTAAGCTGACATAAGTGTGTTTTCTAAATGTGAGACACTGTTCTGTTCTGTAATTCATTTCTTGTGCAGCCATATTTACCCTCCCTCTATAAGTGATATCTTATGATATGTTTCTTTTTCTGTTTGACTTATTTCAAGTAGTATTATCGGACCTAAATCCACTCTTTATCCTTCTACTAGCCTTATTACATTGATTTCATGGTGAAGAGATATTCCATTGTACATAAGTACCACATCTTCTTTATCCATTGTTCTCTTTCCTGGGATATTTAAGGTGTACTAAAGTTGAGGTTCTTGTAAACAGAGTAGCCCTAAACTGTGGTGTGCTTGTGTCTTGTTGATTTTTAGACTTCCCTAGGTATACTCCCATGATTGGAAGTGTCCTATGCTCTGTAGCTCTGCTTTAGATGATTTAGGAACCACCATACACTTCTCCAGAGTGGCTCTTGGCAGGTCACACACTGCCCATCAGCGTATAAAGGCTCCCTGTTCTCCATGGCCTGTCCTGCATTTCTGGTTTTTACAATTTTTTAGGATGGCCCTTTTGACCGGTGGGAAGTGAGACTTCTTTGTTGTGCACATTTGCATTGCTTGCTTGCTTCGTTGCCCATAAAGTGCGTATGCGTTTTTTCTTGGATATAATCAGGAAAAAACGCATACGCCCTTTTGGGCCAACTGCATCATTGTCGAAATTCTGCCGCTTTTCATGTGCGTGAAAGACGAGTCCAATCTATCTCTTGAAATCTGTTTCTTGCAATTCTGTCTTGCATTCAGATCCTCTTCTTTGCCTTACCTCAACATATTTTTGGACGTTAGTTTTCATTTATAACTCTGCAGGTTTGTGAATTGCAGTGACCCTGAGCTCCATTTTTTAAGTTGCTCTTTTGTGAGCTGGCCTCAAACCCGCAGGATTGCTTCAGACCCTATTTTGGCTCCGGCGAGGCAGGCTGAGCCTTTCTTTAATTCTTATTCTTAATGGGAAATTAGAGTGATATGTGCCCGTCCAAACCCCTACAACTATTCTCTCATTGGTTCCCCTTCTTCCCGTTCATCCTCCTCACAATTTGCAAAATGTGTGAAACAGAAGTTTAAATGTGCTGATTCTCCAAGTGGGGAGATTCTAAGTAACGTGGCTGAAATGGTGAACAGGAGCACCAGGAGAGGATAAATGAGGTGCATTTTAGACACATCTCCCGATCACATGGTGTACAGTCCTCTGGGTTTTCCATGCATGTTTTAGCTGTAGGAAGATCCCTTGAACCTGCAGATTTGGGACCCATTGAATGGGTACCAGGTAGTATTACTTTAAAGGGTGTGCATTTCCTCACCCAACCTCACATTTCTCTTAGCGCAAACAGTTTCCAGCCTTATGTCTCATCCTGCTGTGGGTCTAGATGTGTTCAATCCATGTTGCATCACCGTCCCTGAGGAAAAGTTGTAAGAGGTTTTCTCTGTCTCTCTGTCGTTTATTTTTTTCAATTTATTACTATATTGGTTACAGCTGATTTTCAAAGCTCTGTTTCTTGCTGCTGTACATCCACTTGATTCACGTACAGAGAGACATCAATAAATTCTTTTTCAGATTCTTACCAGTCGTATATATTCTTTTCCGGTGACTTGAGTGTGCTGAGTGCAGTTCTTTTAGCTACCGTGTAGGCCTTGTTGATTATCAGTTTGGTATTTGGAATGGTATCTTTGCTAATTTCAACCTCCTGGATGATGCCTCACCCCTCCCCACCTTTCCCGTTTAGCAGCCTTATGCGTGTTTTCTACATATTTGACTATGTTTTTGTTTTGTAGTTTATTTCATGTGTAGCCATTTTGGATTCCACCTTTAAGTGATATCTTATGATATGTGTCTTTTTCTTTTTGAATTCTGTCACTTAGAATGATCATACGTAACTCCTCTGGAGTTGTTACAACTGGCCATATTTCATTGATTTCCAGGCTGAATAATATTCCACTCTACCTAAGTACCACATCTCTATCCATTTTTTCCCTCCAGAGACATTTAAGTTATATCCTAGTCGAGGATCTTTTAAACAGAGAGGGGGTAAACATTGGGGTGCCTGTGTCCTCTCGATTTTTGTTTTTCCCAAGATATACGCCCATGAGTGCAAGTGCCCTATGCTCTGTAGCTCATTTTTTAGATGCTTTAGTAAACACAATACACTTCTCCAGAATGGCCGTTGGCAATATACATTTCCACTATAAGTCTCACAGGGCTCCCTCTTCTCCTTGCCCTGTCCTGCATTTCTGTTGTTTACGCTTTATGAGGATGGCTCTTCTGACTGATGCGAAGTGATATCTTTTGTAGTATTGACTTCCAGTGCCCACCTGTTTGGTTGGCTAAAAAAGTGTATGCCCTTTTCTTGAATATATACAGAAAAAAACGCATACACCCTTTTTGGCCAACTGCAATGTTGGCAATGTTCAGCTCCTTTTCTTGTGCTTAATGGCGAGTCCTTTCTACCTCCTCAAATCCCTTTCCTGCCATTCTCCCTTGCTTACAAGTCCTTTTCTCTGACTTTCCTCAAGACATTTTTCAGTGATGGATATTTTCAACTCTGCAGTTTTGTGAATTTTACTGCCCCTGAGTTCCATTGTTCAACTTGTGTTTATGGGAACTGGCCACAAAGCAGCGGGATTTCCTCAAGCCCTATACTGTTTCCATGGGCAACCCTAGCCTTTGGTCAATTCGTCTTCCTGATTGGAAATTAGAGTGACATGTGCCTGTCTGAACACCTAGGACTTGTCTCTCTTTGTTCCTCATCCTTCCGCTTCATCCTCTGGACAAATTCCAAACTGTACGCAACAGGATGTTGACAGTGCTGACATCTCCAAGTGGGAAGACTGTTAGTAAAGACGCTGGAGGGGTGAACCCGAGCACCAGGAGATGAGGAGATGAGATGCCTTTTCCAAACTCTTCCCGATCAGACGGTATACCATCCTCTGGGTGTGACAGACATGTTTTAGCAGTAGGAAGAGTCCCATTCATGTAAGGAGAACACCAGGGCTTTTTCAAAATCAGTGTCTCCCCGAAACCCAAACTGGGGAAGTTTTTAAGCTACGGCTACACATATGTTCATTAAGGGCCTTGGGAAGTAGGCAGAGTCCAAACTTTAGATGATTGAAGTCTTCAGGGTCAGAAGCACTCACCACCAGCTTCCCTTAGGCTACACTTTAACTGTCATTGATAGATGATGTCAATAAAAATATCTATTCTTTTTCAGATTATTTCCCCTTATAGGTTATTGCAAAATGTTGAGTGTAGTTCCCTGTGCTATACAGTAGTTCCTTGTTGATGATCTATTTTATACATAGCAGTGTGTATGTGTTAATTCCAAACTGTTAATTTATCCCTCCTCCCACCTTTCCCCTTTGGTAATAATAAATTATAAGATTTTATACTTCTCAGAAATGGGGGAGCTGAAAGAGAGGTATCATTTTCAATGGAAAAGCATTTAAAACAAGATTGAAGGTTTAACCAAGATTATTAGATGTACATCCTTGGAAAGAAATCACTTCGTTTCTCTACTATTGACCTGACAAATAAGACAAACCTTTTCACTGAACTTGCTTATAAAAAGTGATGGAAATATCAAATGGAAGTGTTAAAAACATCTTATTTTACCCGAGCCTTATACACTGTTCTATGTTAACTACAGTTTGGCTCACACATCTGTTCATTGAGGTTACAATAGTCTCAATTTCTGTTACTGATCCTCCAGAGTGGACCCCAACGAGTGTCCCCCTGCCCAGTGTCATTGGGGCCAACAGATCGAGACTGAGTTTGGTTCACAAGCAAAGGAAACTTTATATTTTGCTCAGAGAATGGAGAGGTGAGAGCATGCACTACCCCGTGGGCTGTGGGCTGGGCTGCTGTGTAGAGATCCTGTCAGAGTCAGTGGGAGGGAGGGAGGCGGCGGAGCTCTCGAGGGCCGGGTTGGCTGTAGCTCAGGCTCTATATCGTGGAGTCTGCACTGGGCCCCAGGAGCTGAGGTGTCGACCCAGCCATTCTGCACTAGGAAATCTGGTCTGAAGTGCCGGGTGTGGAACCTCTGCATGCGGGACCCTAGGAGCACGTGAAATTAGACAAAGCACAAAGGATAAAAAAGGTTAGACTTGACTTTATTGCCCAGATTCTATTTTTATCTCCCAGGGATTTTTAATGGGCTTTGCTGGGGACAAACCCCTCCTCTGCCTTTTGTCCCGTTCCTCATTCTTGGAGTGCTGAGGGTGCAGACCCTTCTTCTGTAACTGCTGAGTGCTGAGTTGGGAGCCCTCATACCCTGGGGCGAGGGTCAGAGCTTCTCCCCAGCAGCCTCCCGGTGACGTTGATTGTCCCCAGGACCCCTGTCTCCCTGCTCGTCCGCCTGAGCACCAGCATTGGAAGTGTTATAGATTCTAATGACCTTTAAGGGTCCAGGAAAGAGATGTGCAGAGACGCTGTGGGGGCCGGTTTCACCCCGCCCCACATTTGTTCGGCCACCTTAGGCTGACCGTTTCTGCCAGCCTAGATGCTCTGACCAGTAGTCTGCGCTTTCTTCAATTAGGCCCCTGAATTAACGTACAAACAGCACCAGGTGTCAGAGCCCTGCCCGCTCAACTCCCAGACAGTCCAGGGTCAGTGGTGATCAAGGACCATGATGGCCACTGAGTCAACAGCCTTTTGAAGTAAACAGGAGTCCAGCCGGTCTTATTGGCCACCATCATCACGGTGTCTGTAGGCTTTTCTATGGTGACAGTGTGGTATACTGTTCCCCCGCCAAGATTATTAGCTCCCCTCTGGGTGCAGTAAGTCCTGCAAGCAGTAGTCTACTCTTTTGGGACACACTCTTGTTGTTTTATGAGAGAAACTCCAGGTCAAGTGATGTTCACACGAGTCGTCATGGTGCCCTGTTGCCCCCGGTTATCTCTCTGGATGTTGGAGTTGGAGGGCCTCCTCACTCGAGGTCGGTGTGCCCACGGAGCGAACCCTGCAACTTCAGGGCATGGTTGGTGGTTAGGATCACCACGTGGGGTCCTTTTCCCTTAGGAGGGAGGTGGCCTTTTGGGCTGCTGATTTCCAGGTTTTTAGATACCGCCAGTATCTTGGCCAGATGTGGCAGTGGGCCAAGCCCCTTAGTGACCGTAGTTTATCCTACCTGGATGGCATTCTTGCATTGTTCCATTTCAAGTGGTCCCAGTTTTTGCACTAATTCTCCAATGGTGATTCACCTTTCACCGGGAATGTAAAGGTCAAAGGGTTTAGCTAAATTAGGGAGTTCCAGGGCAAGGGTCTGAATTGACTGCTCTTTCCATTCTTGAAAGGCCACTTCTGGATTCTATTCAAAAGGATCATCATCTTTTCCTTTCAGTGTTTCATATAGAGGCCCAGCTAGTAGACTGTAGTTAGGGATCCAGAAGCAGCAAACCCTGGCCTCCCCAGGAACCCCTAAGCTGTCTTCTTGTTTTAGAAAGGGGTAAGGCTGAAAACGGTTTCTTCCCTTTCCTGGGATGGGCTTCTCCGACCTTCTGTGAGAATGAAGCCCAGGCAGGTCACTGCAGTCTGTGATATTTGAGCTTTTTCTTGGACAACTTCTATCCTTTATTGGCTTGGTAGTTCAGAGGCCTCCTTAGTAGGGCTGGCGATCAGAATGTCGTCTGCATATTGAAGGAGGGTTTCCTTTTCCAGAGGCAGAACTTTTAGGTCTTTAGCTAAGCTTTCCCCAAAGATGGTGTGGGAATTTTTGCACCCTTGGGGCCAGACGGCCCGGAAGTATTGTTTTAGTTGTATGTTGAGTCCTGCCACTCACAAGCCAAAATTTCTTGTGACTCTGGGACTAATGGAATACAAAAGAAGGCATCATTGAAGACTAATACAGAATACCATGTCCTGGTGGTTGGTAGAATGACCAGCAGGGTGTAGGAATTAGGAGCAACTGGAGGTATATCCTTGGTGGCTTCACTGACTGTCCTGACATCCTTTACCAGGTCCCCAGCAGCCCATGGGGCTCTCGTGGTCAGACCAATCCCAGAATATGGAGCTCACCTGGGCAGGTACCCCACCCCCACCCCAGCCCACGGGGCTCTCGTGGTCAGGCCCCTCCCAGGATACAGAGCTACCCTTGCAGGTACCGTGGCAGGGGTGGGCACACAGGAACCGTGCACATAGCCCTCATTGCAGAGCACCCCCAGCTCACCTGTCGCTCAGAGCTGACACAGAGCACCTCAGAGCAGGACTTGAACTAACAAACAGCAGCTGCGACAGGTCTGTGACCCTGGGCATCACTCCGTGAGGCCTCCCTCCACCTGGTCTTCCAGAGACTTCCACTGCACCCGGGGCACCAGGCCTCTGTCTCCAACCACCACCCACCCCTCCTCTCCCTGACTCCTGGGTTCCTCTCATTAGGAGAGGGTTTTCTTGAAGTTGTCTCCCACTCATGGGCCAGATAAAATGATTAGAAAACAAGCCAAAGCTGCAGCCTCTTGTCTATCCTGACTCTCAGGAGCCCACACCTGTTCCTTGGACCTGGCCGGTTCAGCAAGTTCCATTTTCTGCAACTTTGAGCCCCTGAGGGGTGATGATTGGCTGACCTGGGCAGCCTTACCGTGCCGGCCAGCCCTCCCCAGGTGTGCCTGGGTTGAGATCAATATAAATACCACTCCAGGCAGCAAGAGCCCCTGCAGCCGTGCCTGACACCATTTTCTCTGCCCTGTCAGCAGTCTCGGGGCTGGGCTGGTGGGAGGGAGTGAGAGGCCACGGCTTTGTGGGTGGCCCAGTGTGAGTGGGGCTCTGCTGGACTTTCTGCAGCAGTTGCCAGGCTGCCACCTGCTAAAGAAGAGGATGTGTCACCCATACCTGCTGCTGGAATTTCTCCCTGGGCAGAGGTGAGGAAGGAAAAAAGCAGTGGGGGCAGGGACAGGACGGGTATCTCAGGCAGGGAAATGGAAATCTTCCAGAAGAGCACCCAGGGCCAGGACCATCCTGGCTGGCCTGCAGGCACCAAGTCGGCCGGCATGCTGTCACTCGTGTGGCTCTATGGCCCTTCCTCTAGGCTTTCAAGTCCTTGTATATATTCAGGTGTTTTACCTGGGACGGGTGGGAATAGTTCAGCAGCAACTGGCCTGGGGCTCAGCTCACGTTTACTCACAGATGCCTCGGCACGGTGCCCCAGCTTTGCAATGAGGACGCTTGTTGCGTGGGGGCTGCTGGCTGAATGGGAGACGATTCCCCACCACTGACCAACTTCAGAATTGTTTACAACTGGAGCAAGTGCCCTGATACGGTTTTCCTCTGTGTAACTGGTGGGTTCTGTGTTTTTTTTCTCTTTTTCGTTTTTGGTTCAAGGTAGATTTTATTCCTCTTTTTTGTATTTACAGATATAAGCATGGAAATAATTTATTCATATGAATACATGTATGTGCAGGGAATAATTGTTTTTTCTGTTTTATTTTTTAAATTTTATTTCTTTTTAATTTTGAATTTTATTTTATATTTTTATACAGCAGGTTCTTATTGGTTATCTATTTTATACATATAAATGTATACATGCCAATCCCAGTCTCTCAACTCCTCCCACCACCACCCCCCCAACAGCTTTCCCCCCTTGTTGTCCATACGTTTGTTGTCTACATCTGTTGCTCTATTTATGCCTTGCAAAATGGTTAATCTGTACAGTTTTTCTAGGTTCCACATATATGCATGAATATACAAGATTTGTTTTTCTCTTTCTGACTTACTTCACTCTGTATGACAGTCTCTAGATCCATCGACGTCTCTACAAATGACCCAATTTCATTCCTTTTCATGGCTTAGTAATATTCCATTTTATATATGTACCACAGCTTTATGCATTCGTCTGTCTGTAGGCATTTAGGTTGCTTCCATTACCTCGATATTGTAAATAGTGATGCAATGAACATTGCGGTGAATGACTCTTTTTGATTTATGGTTTTGTCTGGGTATATGTCCAGTACTGGGATTGCTGTATCATATGGTAATTCTATTGTTAGTTTCTTAAGAAATTCCATATTGTTCTCCATAATGACTGTATCAATTTATATTCCCAACAATAGTGGAAGAGGGTTCCTTTTCTCCACACCCTTTCCAGCATTTTTTGTTTGTAGATTTTCTATGATGCCTATTCTACCAGGTGTGAGGTGATACCTCATTGTTGAATCCATTTCGTTGAGCAAGGGGTAGGTCTTGTCTATTACATATTTGGCTTATGGAACGGTATCTGTGCTAATTTCAAACTCTGCTTTTATGCAGCACCCCAACTCACCTTCCCCCTTAAGCAAGCATAAGTTGGTTTTCTAAATTTGAGACCCTGTTCTGTTTTGTAATTCAGTTCATGTGTAGCCAAGTTCACATTCCGTGTACTAGTGATACCTTAGGATGTTTCTTTTTCTGTGTGACTTATTTCACTTAGAATCATCGTGCCTCAATCCACTCATTATGCTGGTACGGGCCTGGTGACATAGATTTCATTGCTGAGTGGTATTCTGTTGTACATAAGTACCGCAACTTCTTTATCCATTATTTGCTCTCTGGGATATTTAACTTGTGCCGCAGAAGAGAGTCCTGTAAAAAGAGCCGTCCCAAATTTTGGGGTGGCTGTGTCTTTTTGATTTTAATTTCCCTAAGCTATAGAACCATAAGTAGAAGTGCCATAGGCTCTGTTGCTTTGTTTTTTAGATGTTTCAGGAAACACCATACACTTCTCCCGTGTGTCTGTTGGCAATATACATCCCGCCCATCAGCATAACAAGGCTCCCAGGTCTCCATGGCCTGTTCTGCCTTTCTGCGTTTTACACTTTTTTCAGATGGCCCTTTTGACCGGGGGGAAGTGAGACTTCATTGTAGTGCAGATTTCCTTTGCAAGCTTGCTTGGTTGGCCAAAAAGTGCGTATGCGTTTTTTCTTGAATATATTCAGGAAAAAACGCATACGCCCTTTTTGGCCAAGTGCATCATTGTGGACGTTCTGCCTCTTTTCCTATGCTTTCAATGCAATTCCAGTCTACTTCCTGAAATCGGTTTCCTGCAATTCTGCCGCGCTTTCAAGTCCTCTTGGCAGCCTTACTTCAGTATATTTTTGGACGATAGCTGTCATTTATAACTCTGCAGGTTTGTGAATTACAGAGCCCCTGAGCTCCTTTCTTCAACTCGCTTTCTTGTGAGCTGGCCGAAACACCGCAGGATTGCTTCAGGCCCTAGTCTGGTTCCGGCACGGCACGCTGAGCCTTTGGTTAATTCCTCTTCCTAGTGGGAAATGAGAGTTAAATTTGCCCATTCAGACACCTCCAGCTAGTCTCTCATTGGTTCTCCCTATTCCTGTTCATCTTCCGCAGAAATTGCAAAATGGGCCAAACAGGAGGTTAAAGGCACTGACTCTCCAAGTGGGGAGAGTGTTAGTAAAGCGTCTGGAATGTTGCACCCGAGTACCAGGGGACGAAAAGTGAGACATATTTGAACACGTCTCCCGATCACACGGTTGATCATACTCTGGGTTCCACATGCATGTTTTAGCTGAAGGAAGAATACCTTAAACCTGGAGAGTTTAGACCCGTGGAATGAGTACCATGCAATATGACTTCAAAGGGTCTTCATTTGCTCACCGAACCTCTCCAATCCTATCACTGCTGCATTTATGCCCCAGTAAACACGCTTGATTCTCTTTTGGAGACATAGCAATTCCTAGGTTTTGAGATACTTACTAGTCAGGTACATTCTTAGGCGTTTAATATGGGGAGTTGAGTCCATTTCGTTGAGCAAGGAGTACCTCTTGTCTATTCCATATTTGGCTTAAGGAACTTTATCTGTGCTCATTTCAATCTCTGGTTTTATGCAGCACCCCAAGTCACCTTTCCCCTTAAGAAGCATAAGTTGGTTTTCTAAATTTGAGACCCTGTTCTGTTTTGGAATTCAGTTCCTGTGTAGCCAAGTTTACATTCCGTGTATTAGTGATATCTTATGATGTTTCTTTTTCTCTGTGACTTATTTCAGTTAGAATCATCGTACCTGAATCCACTTATTGTGCTGCTACGGGCCTGATGACAGATTTCATTGCTCAGTGATACTGCATTGTACGTAAGTACCACAACTTCTTTATCCATTTTTCACTTTCTGCGATATTGAACTTGTACCGTAATTGAGGTCCTTGTAAACAGAGCCATCCCAAACATTGGGGTGGCTGTGTCTTTTTGATTTTAATTTCCCTAAGCTATAGGACCATAAGTGGAAGTGCCCTAGGCTCTGTTGCTTTGTTTTTTAGATGTTTCAGGAAACACCATACACTTCTCCCAAGTGGCTGTTGGCAATTTACATCCCGCCCATCAGCATAACAATGCTCCCAGTTCTCCATGGCCTGTCCTGCCTTTCTGGATTTTACACATTTTTCAGATGGCCCTTTTGACCGGGGGGAAGTGAGACTTCATTGTAGTGCAGATTTCCTTTGCAAGCTTGCTTGGTTGGCCAAAAAGTGCGTATGCGTTTTTTCCTGAATATATTCAGGAAAAAACGCATACGCCCTTTTTGGCCAAGTGCATCATTGTGGACGTTCTGCCTCTTTTCCTATGCTTTCAATGCAATTCCAGTCTACCTCCTGAAATCGGTTTCCTGCAATTCTGCCCCGCTTTCAAGTCCTCTTGGCAGCCTTACTTCAGTATATTTTTGGACGATAGCTGTCATTTATAACTCTGCAGGTTTGTGCATTACAGTGCCCCTGAGCTCCTTTCTTCAGCTCGATTTCTTGTGAGCTGGTCGCAACACCGCAGGATGGTTACAGGCCCTAATCTGGTTCCAGCACGGCACGCTGAGCCTTTGGTTAATTCCTCTTCCTGGTGGGAAATGAGAGTTAAATTTGCCCGTCCAGACACCTCCAGCTAGTCTCTCATTGGTTCTCCCTATTCCTGTTCATCTTCCGCAGAAATTGCAAACTGGACCAAACAGGAGGTTAAAGGCACTGACTCTCCAAGTGGGGAGAGTGTTAGTAAAGCGTCTGGAGTGTTGCACCCGAGTACCAGGGGAGGAAAACTGAGACATATTTGAACACGTCTCCCGTTCACACGGTTGATTATACTCTGGGTTCCACATGCATGTTTTAGCTGAAGGAAGAATACCTTAAAGCTAGAGAGTTGAGACCCGTGTAATGGGAACCATGCAATATGACTTCAAAGGGTCTTCATTTGCTCACCGAACCTCTCCAATCCTATCACTGCTGCATTTATGCCCCTGTACACACGCTTGATTCTCTTTCGGAGACATAGCAATCCATAGGTTTTAAGATACTTACTAGTCAGGTACATTCTTAGGCGTTTAATATGGGGTGTTGAGTCCATTTCGTTGAGCAAGGAGTAGCTCTTGTCTATTCCATATTTGGCTTAAGGAACTTTATCTGTGCTCATTTCAATCTCTGGTTTTATGCAGCACCCCAACTCACCTTTCCCCTTAAGCAAGCATAAGTTGCTTTTCTAAATTTGAGACCCTGTTCTGTTTTGGAATTCTGTTCCTGTGTAACCAAGTTTACATTCCGTGTATTAGTGATATCTTATGATGTTTCTTTTTCTGTGTGACTTATTTCAGTTAGAATCATCGTACCGGAATCCACTCATTATGCTGCTACGGGCCTGATGACATAGGTTTCATTGCTGAGTGATACTGCATTGTACGTAAGTACCACAAGTTCTTTATGCATTTTTCACTTGCTGTGATATTGAACTTGTACGGTAAACGAGGTTCTTGTAAACAGAGGCGTCCCAAACTTTGGGGTGGCTGTGTCTTTTTGATTTTAATTTCCCTAAGCTATAGGACCATAAGTGGAAGTGCCCTAGGCTCTGTTGCTTTGTTTTTTAGATGTTTCAGGAAACACCATACACTTCTCCCGAGTGTCTGTTGGCAATTTACATCCCGCCCATCAGAATAACAAGGCTCCCAGTTCTCCATGGCCTGTCCTGCCTTTCTGGATTTTACACTTTTTTCAGATGGCCCTTTTGACCGGGGGGAAGTGAGACTTCATTGTAGTGCAGATTTCCTTTGCAAGCTTGCTTGGTTGGCGAAAAAGGGCGTATGCGTTTTTTCCTGAATATATTCAGGAAAAAACCCATACACCCTTTTTGGCCAAGTGCATCATTGTGGACGCTCTGCCTCTTTTCCTATGCTTTCAATGCAATTCCAGTCTACCTCCTGAAATCGGTTTCCTGCAATTCTGCCCCGCTTTCAAGTCCTCTTGGCAGCCTTACTTCAGTATATTTTTGGACGATAGCTGTCATTTATAACTCTGCAGGTTTGTGAATTACAGTGCCCCTGAGCTCCTTTCTTCAACTCGCTTTCTTGTGAGCTTGCTGAAACACCACAGGATGGCTTCAGGCCCTAGTCTGGTTCCGGCACGGCACGTTGAGCCTTTGGTTAATTCCTCTTCCTGGTGGGAAATGAGAGATAAATTTGCCCGTCCAGACACCTCTAGCTAGTCTCTCATTGGTTCTCGCTATTCCTGTTCATCTTACGCAGATATTGCAAACTGGGCCAAACAGGAGGTTAAAGGCGCTGACTCTCCAAGTGGGGAGAGTGTTAATAAAGTGTCTGGAATGTTGCACCCGAGTACCAGGGGAGGAAAACTGAGACATATTTGAACACGTCTCCCGTTCACACGGTTGATCATACTCTGGGTTCCACATGCATGTTTTAGCTGAAGGAAGAATACCTTAAACCTGGAGAGTTGAGACCCGTGGAATGGGTACCATGCAATATGACTTCAAAGGGTCTTCATTTGCTCACCGAACCTCTCCAATCCTATCACTGCTGCGTTTATGCCCCTGTACACATGCTTGATTCTCTTTCGGAGACATAGCTATCCATAGGTTTTAAGATACTTACTAGTCAGGTACATTCTTAGGCGTTTAATATGGGGTGTTGAGTCCATTTCGTTGAGCAAGGAGTAGCTCTTGTCTATTCCATATTTGGCTTAAGAACTTTATCTGTGCTCATTTCAATCTCTGGTTTTATGCAGCACCCCAACTCTCCTTTCTCCTTAAGCAAGCATAAGTTGGTTTTCTAAATTTGAGACCCTGTTCTGTTTTGGAATTCAGTTCCTGTGTAACCAAGTTTACATTCCGTGTATTAGTGATATCTTATGATGTTTCTTTTTCTGTGTGACTTATTTCAGTTAGAATCATCGTACCTGAATCCACTCATTATGCTGCTACGGGCCTGATGACATAGATTTCACTGCTGAGTCATACTGCATTGTACGTAAGTACCACAAGTTCTTTATCCATTTTTCACTTTCTGTGATATTGAACTTGTATGGTAAACGAGGTTCTTGTAAACAGAGGCGTCCCAAACTTTGGGGTGGCTGTGTCTTTTTGATTTTAATTTCCCTAAGCTATAGGACCATAAGTGGAAGTGCCCTAGGCTCTGTTGCTTTGTTTTTTAGATGTTTCAGGAAACACCATACACTTCTCCCGAGTGTCTGTTGGCAATTTACATCCCGCCCATCAGCATAACAAGGCTCCCAGTTCTCCATGGCCTGTCCTGCCTTTCTGGATTTTACACTTTTTTCAGATGGCCCTTTTGACCGGGGGGAAGTGAGACTTCATTGTAGTGCAGATTTCCTTTGCAAGCTTGCTTGGTTGGCCAAAAAGGGCGTATGCGTTTTTTCCTGAATATATTCAGGAAAAAACGCATACGCCCTTTTTGGCCAAGTGCATCATTGTGGACGTTCTGCCTCTTTTCCTATGCTTTCAATGCAATTCCAGTCTACCTCCTGAAATCGGTTTCCTGCAATTCTGCCCCGCTTTCAAGTCCTCTTGGCAGCCTTACTTCAGTATATTTTTGGACGATAGCTGTCATTTATAACTCTGCAGGTTTGTGCATTACAGTGCCCCTGAGCTCCTTTCTTCAACTCGCTTTCTTGTGAGCTGGCCGCAACACCGCAGGATGGCTTCAGGCCCTAATCTGGTTCCGGCACGGCACGCTGAGCTTTTGGTTATTTCCTCTTCCTGGTGGGAAATGAGAGTTAAATTTGCCCGTCCAGACACCTCCAGCTAGTCTCTCATTGGTTCTCGCTATTCCTGTTCATCTTCCACAGAAATTGCAAACTGGGCCAAACAGGAGGTTAAAGGCGCTGACTCTCCAAGTGGGGAGAGTGTTAGTAAAGCGTCTGGAATGTTGCACCTGAGTACCAGGGGAGGAAAACTGAGACATATTTGAACACGTCTCCCGTTCACACGGTTGATCATACTCTGGGTTCCACATGCATGTTTTAGCTGAAGGAAGAATACCTTAAACCTGGAGAGTTGAGACCCGTGGAATGGGTACCATGCAATATGACTTCAAAGGGTCTTCATTTGCTCACCGAACCTCTCCAATCCTATCACTGCTGCGTTTATGCCCCTGTACACATGCTTGATTCTCTTTCGTAGACATAGCAATCCATAGGTTTTAAGATATTTACTAGTCAGGTACATTCTTAGGCATTTAATGTGCGGTGTTGAGTCCATTTCATTGAGCAAGGAGTAGCTCTTGTCTATTCCATATTTGGCTTAAGGAACTTTATCTGTGTTCATTTCAGTCTCTGGTTTTATGCAGCACCCCAACTCACCTTTACCCTTAAGCAAGCATAAGTTGGTTTTCTAAATTTGAGACCCTGTTCTGTTCTGTAATTCAGTTCCTGTGTAGCCAAAGTTACATTCCGTGTATTACTGATATCTTATGATGTTTCTTTTTCTGTGTGACTTATTTCAGTTAGAATCATCATACCTGAATCCACTCATTGTGCTGCTAAGGGCCTGATGACATAGATTTCATTGCTGAGTGATATTGCTTTGTAAGTAAATACCACAACTTCTTTATCCATTTTTCACTTTCTGCGATGTTGAACATGTACTGTAAATGAGGTTCTTGTAAACAGAGCCGTTCCAAACTTTGGGGTGGCTGTGTCTTTTTGATTTAAATTTCCCTAAGCTATAGGACCATAAGTGGAAGTGCCCTAGGCTCTGTTGCTTTGTTTTTTAGATGTTTCAGGAAACACCATACACTTCTCCCAAGTGGCTGTTGGCAATTTACATCCCGCCCATCAGCATAACAAGGCTCCCAGTTCTCCATGGCCTGTCCTGCCTTTCTGGATTTTACACTTTTTTCAGATGGCCCTTCTGACCTGGGAGAAGTGAGACTTCATTGTAGTGCAGGTTTCCTTTGCAAGCTTGCTTGGTTGGCCAAAAAGGGCGTATGCGTTTTTTCCTGAATATATTCAGGAAAAAACGCATACGCCCTTTTTGGCCAAGTGCATCATTGTGGACGTTCTGCCTCTTTTCCTATGCTTTCAATGCAATTCCAGTCTACATCCTGAAATCGGTTTCCTGCAATTCTGCCCCGCTTTCAAGTCTTCTTGGCAGCCTTACTTCAGTATATTTTTGGACGATAGCTGTCATTTATAACTCTGCAGGTTTGTGAATTACAGTGCCCCTGAGCTCCTTTCTTCAACTCGCTTTCTTGTGAGCTGGCCGCAACACCGCAGGATGGCTTCAGGCCCTAATCTGGTTCCGGCACGGCACGCTGAGCCTTTGGTTATTTGCTCTTCCTGGTGGGAAATGAGAGTTAAACTTGCCCGTCCAGACACCTCCAGCTAGTCTCTCATTGGTTCTCGCTATTCCTGTTCATCTTCCGCAGAAATTGCAAACTGGGCCAAACAGGAGGTTAAAGGCGCTGACTCTCCAAGTGGAGAGAGTGTTAGTAAAGCGTCTGGAATGTTGCACCCGAGTACCAGGGGAGGAAAACTGAGACATATTTGAACACGTCTCTCGTTCACACGGTTGATCATACTCTGGGTTCCACATGCATTTTTAGCTGAAGGAAGAATACCTTAAACCTGGAGAGTTGAGACCCGTGGAATGGGTACCATGCAATATGACTTCAAAGGGTCTTCATTTGCTCACCGAACCTCTCCAATCCTATCACTGCTGCGTTTATGCCCCTGTACACATGCTTGATTCTCTTTCGGAGACATAGAAATCCATAGGATTTAAGATACTTACTAGTCAGGTACATTCTTAGGCGTTTAATATGCGGTGTTGAGTCCATTTCGTTGAGCAAGGAGTAGCTCTTGTCTATTCCATATTTGGCTTAAGGAACTTTATCTGTGCTCATTTCAATCTCTGGTTTTATGCAGCACCCCAACTCACCTTTCCCCTTAAGCAAGCATAAGTTGGTTTTCTACATTTGAGACCCTGTTCTGTTTTGGAATTCAGTTCCTGTATAGCCAAGTTTACATTCCGTGTATTAGTGATATGTTATGATGTTTCTTTTTCTGTGTGACTTATTTCAGTTAGAATCATCGTACCTGAATCCACTCATTGTGCTGCTACGGGCCTGATGACATAGATTTCACTGCTGAGTCATACTGCATTGTACGTAAGTACCACAAGTTCTTTATCCATTTTTCACTTTCTGTGATATTGAACTTGTATGTTAAACGAGGTTCTTGTAAACAGAGGCGTCCCAAACTTTGGGGTGGCTGTGTCTTTTTGATTTTAATTTCCCTAAGCTATAGGACCATAAGTGGAAGTGCCCTAGGCTCTGTTGCTTTGTTTTCTAGATGTTTCAGGAAACACCATACACTTCTCCCAAGTGGCTGTTGGCAATTTACATCCCGCCCATCAGCATAACAAGGCTCCCAGTTCTCCATGGCCTGTCCTGCCTTTCTGGATTTTACACTTTTTTCAGATGGCCCTTTTGACCGGAGGGATGTGAGACTTCATTGTCGTGCAGATTTCCTTTGCAAGCTTGCTTGGTTGGCCAAAAAGGGCGTATGCGTTTTTTCCTGAATATATTCAGGAAAAAACGCATACGCCCTTTTTGGCCAAGTGCATCATTGTGGACGCTCTGCCTCTTTTCCTATGCTTTCAATGCAATTCCAGTCTACCTCCTGAAATCGGTTTCCTGCAATTCTGCCCCGTTTTCAAGTCCTCTTGGCAGCCTTACTTCAGTATATTTTTGGACGATAGCTGTCATTTATAACTCTGCAGGTTTGTGCATTACAGTGCCCCTGAGCTCCTTTCTTCAACTCACTTTCTTGTGAGCTGGCCGCAACACCGCAGGATGGCTTCAGGCCCTAATCTGGTTCCGAAACGGCACGCTGAGCCTTTGGTTAATTCCTCTTCCTGGTGGGAAATATGAGTTAAATTTGCCCGTCCAGACACCTCCAGCTAGTCTCTCATTGGTTCTCGCTATTCCTGTTCATCTTCCGCAGAAATTGCAAACTGGGCCAAACAGGAGGTTAAAGGGACTGACTCTCCAAGTCGGGAGAGTGTTAGTAAAGCGTCTGGAATATTGCACCCGAGTACCAGGGTACGAAAACTGAGACATATTTGAACACGTCTCCCTATCACATGGTTGATCATACTCTAGGTTCCACATGCATGTTTTAGCTGAAGGAAGAATACCTTAAACCTGGAGAGTTGAGACCCGTGGAATGGGTACCATGCAATATGACTTCAAAGGGTCTGCATTTGCTCACCGAACCTCACCAATCTTATGAGCCCCAAGTGTCCAGCCTTATGTGTCACCCAGCTCTGGGTGTAGATATGGTAAATGCAGGTTGCCTCAGAAGCCTTGAATGAATTACTTAAGTATTGCTCTCTATTTCACTGTCATTGTGTTTTGTTTAAGAAATTTATTTTTAATATGGGATTTAGCTGATTTTCACTGCTTTAATGCCGCTGTACACACTCTTGATTCTCTTACAGAGATATATAAATCCATAGCTTTTATGATTCTTACTAGGCAGGTATATTCCTAGGCGTTGAATATGGGGTGTTGAGTCCATTTCGTTGAGCAAGGAGTAGCTCTTGTCTATTCCATATTTGGCTTATAGAACTTTATCTGTGCTCATTTCAATCTCTGGTTTTATGCAGCACCCCAACTCACCTTTCCCCTTAAGCAAGCATAAGTTGGTTTTCTAAATTTGAGACCCTGTTCTGTTTTGGAATTCAGTTCCTGTGTAGCCAAGTTTACATTCCGTGTATTAGTGATATCTTATGATGTTTCTTTTTCTGTGTGACTTATTTCAGTTAGATTCATCGTACTTAATCCACTCATTATGCTGCTACGGGCCTGATGACATAGATTTCATTGCTGAGTGATATTGCATTGTAGATAAGTACCACAACTTCTTTATCCATTTTTCACTTTCTGTGATATTGAACTTGTACCGTATATGAGGTTCTTGTAAACAGAGCCATCCCAAACTTTGGGGTGGCTGTGTCTTTTTTATTTTAATTTCCCTAAACTATAGGACCATAAGTGGAAGTGCCCTAGGCTCTGTTGCTTTGTTTTTTAGATGTTTCAGGAAACACCATACACTTCTCCAGAGTGGCTGTTGGCAATTTACATCCCGCCCATCAGCAGAAGAAGGCTCCCAGTTCTCCATGGCCTGTCGTGCCTTTATGGATTTTACACTTTTTTCAGATGGCCCTTTTGACCAGGGGAAAGTGAGACTTCATTGTAGTGCAGATTTCCTTTGCAAGCTTGCTTGGTTGGCCAAAAAGTGTGTATGCGTTTTTTCCTGACTATATTCAGGAAAAAACACATACGCCCTTTTTGGCCAAGTGCATCACTGTCGAGGTTCTGACTCTCTTCATATGTTTTAAATGCAATTCCAGTGTACCTCCTGAAATCGGTTTCCTGCAATTCTGCCTTGCTTTCAATGCTTCTTCATAGCCTTACCTCAATATATTTTTTGAAAATAGTTGGCCTTTATAACTCTGCAGGTTTTTGAATTGCAGTGGCCCTTAGCTCCATTTTTCAGCTCTTATTTTTGTGATCTTGCCCCATAACCACAGGATTCCTTGAAGCTCTATTCTTCTTCTGGGGCACCTTGCTGTGCCTTTGGTTAATTCTTCTTACTGATGTGAAATTAGAGTGACATGTGCCCATTGAAACCACTACAGCTAGTTTCTCACTCGTTCCCCCTATTCCCATTCATCCTCCGCACTAACTGCAGACTGTGCGATACCAGAACTTAAAGGCATTGACTCTCCATGTGGGGATGTTGTTAGTAAAGCGGCTGGAATGTCGATCCAGAGCCCCAGGAGAGGAAAAATGAGGTGTGTTTTAGAAACCTTTCCCGATCATATGGTATACCAGTCGCTGGGTTTCCCAAGCATGGTTTAGCTGGAGGAAGATTCCCTTCAACCTGGAGTGTTGGGACCCTTGGAATGAGTAGCATGAAGTATTGCATTAAACTTTCGGCAGTTGCTCACCAAAGCTCACCAATCCTCTCAGCCCCAAGTGTCCAGCCTTATGTCTTATCCAGCTGTGGGTTTATATGTGGTCAATCCAGGTTGCATCACAGCCCCTGAGCGAATTTTGTAAGAATTTTTCTCTCTTTCATTGTTTCAGCGTTTTGTTTTTAAAATTTATTTCTATAATGGGGTTTAGCTCATTTTCACTGCTGTGTTTGTGCCGCTCTGCACACACTTGATTCCCTTATGGAGATATATCAATACATGGGTTTTAAGATTCTTATTACTCAGATATATTTCTCTGCGGTGTATAGGGTGTGTTGAGGCCAGTTCATTGAGCAAGGTGTAGATCTTGTCTAATACCTATTTCGTTTATTGAACGGTATCTGTGCTAATTTCAAACTCTGGTTTTATGCATCACCCCACCTCTCCTTTCCCCTTAAGCTGACATAAGTGTGTTTTCTAAATGTGAGACACTGTTCTGTTCTGTAATTCATTTCTTGTGCAGCCATATTTACCCTCCCTCTATAAGTGATATCTTATGATATGTTTCTTTTTCTGTTTGACTTATTTCAAGTAGTATTATCGGACCTAAATCCACTCTTTATCCTTCTACTAGCCTTATTACATTGATTTCATGGTGAAGAGATATTCCATTGTACATAAGTACCACATCTTCTTTATCCATTGTTCTCTTTCCTGGGATATTTAAGGTGTACTGAAGTTGAGGTTCTTGTAAACAGAGTAGCCCTAAACTGTGGTGTGCTTGTGTCTTGTTGATTTTTAGACTTCCCTAGATATACTCCCATGATTGGAAGTGTCCTATGCTCTGTAGCTCTGTATTTTAGATGATTTAGGAACCACCATACACTTCTCCAGAGTGGCTCTCGGCAGTTCACACACTGCCCATCAGCGTATAAAGGCTCCCTGTTCTCCATGGCCTGTCCTGTATTTCTGGTTTTTACAACTTTTTAGGATGGCCCTTTTGACCAGTGGGAAGTGAGACTTCTTTGTTGTGCACATTTGCATTGCTTGCTTGCTTCATTGCCCATAAAGTGCGTATGCGTTTTTTCCTGGATATAATCAGGAAAAAACGCATACGCCCTTTTGGGCCAACTGCATCATTGTCGAAATTCTGCCGCTTTTCATGTGCATTAAAGACGAGTCCAATCTATCATTGAAATCTGTTTCTTGCAATTCTGTCTTGCATTCAGATCCTCTTCTTTGCCTTACCTCAACATATTTTTGGACGTTAGTTTTCATTTATAACTCTGCAGGTTTGTGAATTGCAGTGACCCTGAGCTCCATTTTTTAAGTTGCTCTTTTGTGAGCTGGCCTCAAACCCGCAGGATTGCTTCAGGCCCTATTTTGGCTCCGGCGAGGCAGGCTGAGCCTTTCTTTAATTCTTATTCTTAATGGGAAATTAGAGTGATATGTGCCCGTCCAAACCCCTACAACTATTCTCTCATTGGTTCCCCCTCTTCCCGTTCATCCTCCTCACAATTTGCAAAATGTGTGAAACAGAATTTGAAATGTGCTGATTCTCCAAGTGGAGAGATTCTAAGTAACGTGGCTGAAATGGTGAACAGGAGCACCAGGAGAGGATAAATGAGGTGCATTTTAGACACATCTCCCGATCACATGGTGTACAGTCCTCTGGGTTTTCCATGCATGTTTTAGCTGTAGGAAGATCCCTTGAACCTGCAGATTTGGGACCCATTGAACGGGTACCAGGTAGTATTACTTTAAAGGGTGTGCATTTCCTCACCCAACCTCACATTTCTCTTAGTGCAAACAGTTTCCAGCCTTATGTCTCATCCTGCTGTGGGTCTAGATGTGTTCAATCCATGTTGCATCACCGTCCCTGAGGAAAAGTTGTAAGAGGTTTTCTCTGTCTCTCTGTCGTTTATTTTTTTCAATTTATTACTATATTGGTTACAGCTGATTTTCAAAGCTCTGTTTCTTGCTGCTGTACATCCACTTGATTCACGTACAGAGAGACATCAATAAATTCTTTTTCAGATTCTTACCAGTCGTATATATTCTTTTCCGGTGACTTGAGTGTGCTGAGTGCAGTTCTTTTAGCTACCGTGTAGGCCTTGTTGATTATCAGTTTGGTATTTGGAATGGTATCTTTGCTAATTTCAACCTCCTGGATGATGCCTCACCCCTCCCCACCTTTCCCGTTTAGCAGCCTTATGCGTGTTTTCTACATATTTGACTATGTTTTTGTTTTGTAGTTTATTTCATGTGTAGCCATTTTGGATTCCACCTTTAAGTGATATCTTATGATATGTGTCTTTTTCTTTTTGAATTCTGTCACTTAGAATGATCATACGTAACTCCTCTGGAGTTGTTACAACTGGCCATATTTCATTGATTTCCAGGCTGAATAATATTCCACTCTACCTAAGTACCACATCTCTATCCATTTTTTCCCTCCAGAGACATTTAAGTTATATCCTAGTCGAGGATCTTTTAAACAGAGAGGGGGTAAACATTGGGGTGCCTGTGTCCTCTCGATTTTTGTTTTTCCCAAGATATACGCCCATGAGTGCAAGTGCCCTATGCTCTGTAGCTCATTTTTTAGATGCTTTAGTAAACACAATACACTTCTCCAGAATGGCCGTTGGCAATATACATTTCCACTATAAGTCTCACAGGGCTCCCTCTTCTCCTTGCCCTGTCCTGCATTTCTGTTGTTTACGCTTTATGAGGATGGCTCTTCTGACTGATGCGAAGTGATATCTTTTGTAGTATTGACTTCCAGTGCCCACCTGTTTGGTTGGCTAAAAAGTGTATGCCCTTTTCTTGAATATATACAGAAAAAAACGCATACACCCTTTTTGGCCAACTGCAATGTTGGCAATGTTCAGCTCCTTTTCTTGTGCTTAATGGCGAGTCCTTTCTACCTCCTCAAATCCCTTTCCTGCCATTCTCCCTTGCTTACAAGTCCTTTTCTCTGACTTTCCTCAAGACATTTTTCAGTGATGGATATTTTCAACTCTGCAGTTTTGTGAATTTTACTGCCCCTGAGTTCCATTGTTCAACTTGTGTTTATGGGAACTGGCCACAAAGCAGCGGGATTTCCTCAAGCCCTATACTGTTTCCATGGGCAACCCTAGCCTTTGGTCAATTCGTCTTCCTGATTGGAAATTAGAGTGACATGTGCCTGTCTGAACACCTAGGACTTGTCTCTCTTTGTTCCTCATCCTTCCGCTTCATCCTCTGGACAAATTCCAAACTGTACGCAACAGGATGTTGACAGTGCTGACATCTCCAAGTGGGGAGACTGTTAGTAAAGACGCTGGAGGGGTGAACCCGAGCACCAGGAGATGAGGAGATGAGATGCCTTTTCCAAACTCTTCCCGATCAGACGGTATACCATCCTCTGGGTGTGACAGACATGTTTTAGCAGTAGGAAGAGTCCCATTCATGTAAGGAGAACACCAGGGCTTTTTCAAAATCAGTGTCTCCCCGAAACCCAAACTGGGGAAGTTTTTAAGCTACGGCTACACATATGTTCATTAAGGGCCTTGGGAAGTAGGCAGAGTCCAAACTTTAGATGATTGAAGTCTTCAGGGTCAGAAGCACTCACCACCAGCTTCCCTTAGGCTACACTTTAACTGTCATTGATAGATGATGTCAATAAAAATATCTATTCTTTTTCAGATTATTTCCCCTTATAGGTTATTGCAAAATGTTGAGTGTAGTTCCCTGTGCTATACAGTAGTTCCTTGTTGATGATCTATTTTATACATAGCAGTGTGTATGTGTTAATTCCAAACTGTTAATTTATCCCTCCTCCCACCTTTCCCCTTTGGTAATAATAAATTATAAGATTTTATACTTCTCAGAAATGGGGGAGCTGAAAGAGAGGTATCATTTTCAATGGAAAAGCATTTAAAACAAGATTGAAGGTTTAACCAAGATTATTAGATGTACATCCTTGGAAAGAAATCACTTCGTTTCTCTAATATTGACCTGACAAATAAGACAAACCTTTTCACTGAACTTGCTTATAAAAAGTGATGGAAATATCAAATGGAAGTGTTAAAAACATCTTATTTTACCCGAGCCTTATACACTGTTCTATGTTAACTACAGTTTGGCTCACACATCTGTTCATTGAGGTTACAATAGTCTCAATTTCTGTTACTGATCCTCCAGAGTGGACCCCAACGAGTGTCCCCCTGCCCAGTGTCATTGGGGCCAACAGATCGAGACTGAGTTTGGTTCACAAGCAAAGGAAACTTTATATTTTGATCAGAGAATGGAGAGGTGAGAGCATGCACTACCCCGTGGGCTGTGGGCTGGGCTGCTGTGTAGAGATCCTGTCAGAGTCAGTGGGAGGGAGGGAGGTGGCGGAGCTCTCGAGGGCCGGGTTGGCTGTAGCTCAGGCTCTATATCGTGGAGTCTGCACTGGGCCCCAGGAGCTGAGGTGTCGACCCAGCCATTCTGCACTAGGAAATCTGGTCTGAAGTGCCGGGTGTGGAACCTCTGCATGCGGGACCCTAGGAGCACGTGAAATTAGACAAAGCACAAAGGATAAAAAAGGTTAGACTTGACTTTATTGCCCAGATTCTATTTTTATCTCCCAGGGATTTTTAATGGGCTTTGCTGGGGACAAACCCCTCCTCTGCCTTTTGTCCCGTTCCTCATTCTTGGAGTGCTGAGGGTGCAGACCCTTCTTCTGTAACTGCTGAGTGCTGAGTTGGGAGCTCTCATACCCTGGGGCGAGGGTCAGAGCTTCTCCCCAGCAGCCTCCCGGTGACGTTGATTGTCCCCAGGACCCCTGTCTCCCTGCTCGGCCGCCTGAGCACCAGCATTGGAAGTGTTATAGATTCTAATGACCTTTAAGGGTCCAGGAAAGAGATGTGCAGAGACGCTGTGGGGGCCGGTTTCACCCCGCCCCACATTTGTTCGGCCACCTTAGGCTGACCGTTTCTGCCAGCCTAGATGCTCTGACCAGTAGTCTGCGCTTTCTTCAATTAGGCCCCTGAATTAACGTACAAACAGCACCAGGTGTCAGAGCCCTGCCCGCTCAACTCCCAGACAGTCCAGGGTCAGTGGTGATCAAGGACCATGATGGCCACTGAGTCAACAGCCTTTTGAAGTAAACAGGAGTCCAGCCGGTCTTATTGGCCACCATCATCACGGTGTCTGTAGGCTTTTCTATGGTGACAGTGTGGTATACTGTTCCCCCGCCAAGATTATTAGCTCCCCTCTGGGTGCAGTAAGTCCTGCAAGCAGTAGTCTACTCTTTTGGGACACACTCTTGTTGTTTTATGAGAGAAACTCCAGGTCAAGTGATGTTCACACGAGTCGTCATGGTGCCCTGTTGCCCCCGGTTATCTCTCTGGATGTTGGAGTTGGAGGGCCTCCTCACTCGAGGTCGGTGTGCCCACGGAGCAAACCCTGCAACTTCAGGGCATGGTTGGTGGTTAGGATCACCACATGGGGTCCTTTTCCCTTAGGAGGGAGGTGGCCTTTTGGGCTGCTGATTTCCAGGTTTTTAGATACTGCCAGTATCTTGGCCAGATGTGGCAGTGGGCCAAGCCCCTTAGTGACCGTAGTTTATCCTACCTGGATGGCATTCTTGCATTGTTCCATTTCAAGTGGCCCCAGTTTTTGCACTAATTCTCCAATGGCGATTCACCTTTCACCGGGAATGTAAAGGTCAAAGGGTTTAGCTAAATTAGGGAGTTCCAGGGCAAGGGTCTGAATTGACTGCTCTTTCCATTCTTGAAAGGCCACTTCTGGATTCTATTCAAAAGGATCATCATCTTTTCCTTTCAGTGTTTCATATAGAGGCCCAGCTAGTAGACTGTAGTTAGGGATCCAGAAGCAGCAAACCCTGGCCTCCCCAGGAACCCCTAAGCTGTCTTCTTGTTTTAGAAATGGGTAAGGCTGAAAATGGTTTCTTCCCTTTCCTGGGATGGGCTTCTCCGACCTTCTGTGAGAATGAAGCCCAGGCAGGTCACCGCAGTCTGTGATATTTGAGCTTTTTCTTGGACAACTTCTATCCTTTATTGGCTTGGTAGTTCAGAGGCCTCCTTAGTAGGGCTGGCGATCAGAATGTCGTCTGCATATTGAAGGAGGGTTTCCTTTTCCAGAGGTAGAACTTTTAGGTCTTTAGCTAAGCTTTCCCCAAAGATGGTGTGGGAATTTTTGCACCCTTGGGGCCAGACGGCCCGGAAGTATTGTTTTAGTTGTATGTTGAGTCCTGCCACTCACAAGCCAAAATTTCTTGTGACTCTGGGACTAATGGAATACAAAAGAAGGCATCATTGAAGACTAATACAGAATACCATGTCCTGGTGGTTGGTAGAATGACCAGCAGGGTGTAGGAATTAGGAGCAACTGGAGGTATATCTTCGGTGGCTTCACTGACTGTCCTGACATCCTTTACCAGGTCCCCAGCAGCCCATGGGGCTCTCGTGGTCAGACCAATCGCAGAATATGGAGCTCACCTGGGCAGGTACCCCACCCCCACCCCAGCCCACGGGGCTCTCGTGGTCAGGCCCCTCCCAGGATACAGAGCTACCCTTGCAGGTACCGTGGCAGGGCTGGGCACACAGGAACCGTGCACATAGCCCTCATTGCAGAGCACCCCCAGCTCACCTGTCGCTCAGAGCTGACACAGAGCACCTCAGAGCAGGACTTGAACTAACAAACAGCAGCTGCGACAGGTCTGTGACCCTGGGCATCACTCCGTGAGGCCTCCCTCCACCTGGTCTTCCAGAGACTTCCACTGCACCCGGGGCACCAGGCCTCTGTCTCCAACCACCACCCACCCCTCCTCTCCCTGACTCCTGGGTTCCTCTCATTAGGAGAGGGTTTTCTTGAAGTTGTCTCCCACTCATGGGCCAGATAAAATGATTAGAAAACAAGCCAAAGCTGTAGCCCCTTGTCTATCCTGACTCTCAGGAGCCCACACCTGTTCCTTGGACCTGGCCGGTTCAGCAAGTTCCATTTTCTGCAACTTTGAGCCCCTGAGGGGTGATGATTGGCTGACCTGGGCAGCCTTACCGTGCCGGCCAGCCCTCCCCAGGTGTGCCTGGGTTGAGATCAATATAAATACCACTCCAGGCAGCAAGAGCCCCTGCAGCCGTGCCTGACACCATTTTCTCTGCCCTGTCAGCAGTCTCGGGGCTGGGCTGGTGGGAGGGAGTGAGAGGCCACGGCTTTGTGTGTGGCCCAGTGTGAGTGGGGCTCTGCTGGACTTTCTGCAGCAGTTGCCAGGCTGCCACCTGCTAAAGAAGAGGATGTGTCACCCATACCTGCTGCTGGAATTTCTCCCTGGGCAGAGGTGAGGAAGGAAAAAAGCAGTGGGGGCAGGGACAGGACGGGTATCTCAGGCAGGGAAATGGAAATCTTCCAGAAGAGCACCCAGGGCCAGGACCATCCTGGCTGGCCTGCAGGCACCAAGTCGGCCGGCATGCTGTCACTCGTGTGGCTCTATGGCCCTTCCTCTAGGCTTTCAAGTCCTTGTATATATTCAGGTGTTTTACCTGGGACGGGTGGGAATAGTTCAGCAGCAACTGGCCTGGGGCTCAGCTCACGTTTACTCACAGATGCCTCGGCACGGTGCCCCAGCTTTGCAATGAGGACGCTTGTTGCGTGGGGGCTGCTGGCTGAATGGGAGACGATTCCCCACCACTGACCAACTTCAGAATTGTTTACAACTGGAGCAAGTGCCCTGATACGGTTTTCCTCTGTGTAACTGGTGGGTTCTGTGTTTTTTTCTCTTTTTCGTTTTTGGTTCAAGGTAGATTTTATTCCTCTTTTTTGTATTTACAGATATAAGCATGGAAATAATTTATTCATATGAATACATGTATGTGCAGGGAATAATTGTTTTTTCTGTTTTATTTTTTAAATTTTATTTCTTTTTAATTTTGAATTTTATTTTATATTTTTATACAGCAGGTTCTTATTGGTTATCTATTTTATACATATAAATGTATACATGCCAATCCCAGTCTCTCAACTCCTCCCACCACCACCCCCCCAACAGCTTTCCCCCCTTGTTGTCCATACGTTTGTTGTCTACATCTGTTGCTCTATTTATGCCTTGCAAAATGGTTAATCTGTACAGTTTTTCTAGGTTCCACATATATGCATGAATATACAAGATTTGTTTTTCTCTTTCTGACTTACTTCACTCTGTATGACAGTCTCTAGATCCATCGACGTCTCTACAAATGACCCAATTTCATTCCTTTTCATGGCTTAGTAATATTCCATTTTATATATGTACCACAGCTTTATGCATTCGTCTGTCTGTAGGCATTTAGGTTGCTTCCATTACCTCGATATTGTAAATAGTGATGCAATGAACATTGCGGTGAATGACTCTTTTTGATTTATGGTTTTGTCTGGGTATATGTCCAGTACTGGGATTGTTGTATCATATGGTAATTCTATTGTTAGTTTCTTAAGAAATTCCATATTGTTCTCCATAATGACTGTATCAATTTATATTCCCAACAATAGTGGAAGAGGGTTCCTTTTCTCCACACCCTTTCCAGCATTTTTTGTTTGTAGATTTTCTATGATGCCTATTCTACCAGGTGTGAGGTGATACCTCATTGTTGAATCCATTTCGTTGAGCAAGGGGTAGGTCTTGTCTATTACATATTTGGCTTATGGAACGGTATCTGTGCTAATTTCAAACTCTGCTTTTATGCAGCACCCCAACTCACCTTCCCCCTTAAGCAAGCATAAGTTGGTTTTCTAAATTTGAGACCCTGTTCTGTTTTGTAATTCAGTTCATGTGTAGCCAAGTTCACATTCCGTGTATTAGTGATACCTTAGGATGTTTCTTTTTCTGTGTGACTTATTTCACTTAGAATCATCGTGCCTCAATCCACTCATTATGCTGGTACGGGCCTGGTGACATAGATTTCATTGCTGAGTGGTATTCTGTTGTACATAAGTACCGCAACTTCTTTATCCATTATTTGCTCTCTGGGATATTTAACTTGTGCCACAGAAGAGATTCCTGTAAAAAGAGCCATCCCAAATTTTGGGGTGGCTGTGTCTTTTTGATTTTAATTTCCCTAAGCTATAGGACCATAAGTGGAAGTGCCCTAGGCTCTGTTGCTTTGTTTTTTAGATGTTTCAGGAAACACCATACACTTCTACAGAGCAGCTGTTGGCAATTTACATCCAGCCCATCAGCATAACAAGGCTCCCAGTTCTCCATGGCCTGTCCTGCCTTTCTGGATTTTACACTTTTTTCAGATGGCCCTTTTGACCGGGGGGAAGTGAGACTTCATTGTAGTGCAGATTTCCTTTGCAAGCTTGCTTGGTTGGCCAAAAAGGGCGTATGCGTTTTTTCCTGAATATATTCAGGAAAAAACGCATACGCCCTTTTTGGCCAAGTGCATCATTGTCGACATTCTGCCTCTTTTCCTGTGTTTTAAATGCAATCCAATTCCGATTCCTCCTAAAATCGGTTTCCTGCAATTCTGCCCCGCATTCAAGTCCTCTTGGCAGCCCTACTTCAGTATATTTTCGGACAATAGCTGTCATTTATAAATCTGCAGGTTTGTGAATTACAGTGCCCCTGAGCTCCTTTCTTCAACTCGCTTTCTTGTGACCTGGCCGCAACACTGCAGGATGGCTTCAGGCCCTAATCTGGTTCCGGCACAGCATGCTGAGCCTTTGGTTTATTCCTCTTCCCTGTGGGAAATGAGAGTTAAATTTGCCCGTCCAGACACCTCCAGCTAGTCTCTCATTGGTTCTCCCTATTCCTGTTCATCTTCCGCAGAAATTGCAAACTGGGCCAAACAGGAGGTTAAAGGCACTCACTCTCCAAGTGAGGAGAGTGTTAGTAAAGCGTCTGGAATGTTGCACCCGAGTACCAGGGAACGAAAAGTGAGACACATTTGAACACGGTTCTCGATCACACGGTGGATCATACTCTGGGTTCCACATGCATGTTTTAGCTGAAGGAAGAATCCCTTAAACCTGGAGAGTTGAGACCCATGGAATGGGTACCATGCAATATGACTTCAAAGGGTCTGCATTTGCTCACCGAGCCTCACCAATCTTATGAGCCCCAAGTGTCCAGCCTTATGTGTCACCCAGCTCTGGGTGTAGATATGGTAACTGCAGGTTGCCTCAGAGGCCTTGAATGAATTACTTAAGTATTGCTCTCTATTTCACTGTCATTGTGTTTTGTTTAAGAAATTTATTTTTAATATGGGATTTAGCTGATTTTCACTGCTTTAATGCTGCTGTACACACTCTTGATTCTCTTACAGAGATATATAAATCCATAGCTTTTATGATTCTTAATAGGCAGGTATATTCCTAGGCGTTGAATATGGGGTGTTGAGTCCATTTCGTTGAGCAAGGAGTAGCTCTTGTCTATTCCATATTTGGCTTATAGAACTTTATCTGTGCTCATTTCAATCTCTGGTTTTATGCAGCACCCCAACTCACCTTTCCCCTTAAGCAAGCATAAGTTGGTTTTCTAAATTTGAGACCCTGTTCTGTTTTGGAATTCAGTTCCTGTGTAGCCAAGTTTACATTCCATGTATTACTGATATCTTATGATGTTTCTTTCTCTGTGTGACTTATTTCAGTTAGATTCATCGTACTTAATCCACTCATTATGCTGCTACGGGCCTGATGACATAGATTTCATTGCTGAGTGATATTGCATTGTACATAAGTACCACAACTTCTTTATCCATTTTTCACTTTCTGCGATATTGAACTTGTACCGTATATGAGGTTCTTGTAAACAGAGCCATCCCAAACTTTGGGGTGGCTGTGTCTTTTTTATTTTAATTTCCCTAAACTATAGGACCATAAGTGGAAGTGCCCTAGGCTCTGTTGCTTTGTTTTTTAGATGTTTCAGGAAACACCATACACTTCTCCAGAGTGGCTGTTGGCAATTTACATCCCGCCCATCAGCAGAAGAAGGCTCCCAGTTCTCCTTGGCCTGTCGTGCCTTTATGGATTTTACACTTTTTTCAGATGGCCCTTTTGACCAGGGGAAAGTGAGACTTCATTGTAGTGCAGATTTCCTTTGCAAGCTTGCTTGGTTGGCCAAAAAGTGTGTATGCGTTTTTTCCTGACTATATTCAGGAAAAAACACATACGCCCTTTTTGGCCAAGTGCATCACTGTCGAGGTTCTGACTCTCTTCATATGTTTTAAATGCAATTCCAGTGTACCTCCTGAAATCGGTTTCCTGCAATTCTGCCTTGCTTTCAATGCTTCTTCATAGCCTTACCTCAATATATTTTTTGAAAATAGTTGGCCTTTATAACTCTGCAGGTTTTTGAATTGCAGTGGCCCTTAGCTCCATTTTTCAGCTCTTATTTTTGTGATCTTGCCCCATAACCACAGGATTCCTTGAAGCTCTATTCTTCTTCTGGGGCACCTTGCTGTGCCTTTGGTTAATTCTTCTTACTGATGTGAAATTAGAGTGACATGTGCCCATTGAAACCACTACAGCTAGTTTCTCACTGGTTCCCCCTATTCCCATTCATCCTCCGCACTAACTGCAGACTGTGCGATACCAGAACTTAAAGGCATTGACTCTCCATGTGGGGATGTTGTTAGTAAAGCGGCTGGAATGTCGATCCGGAGCCCCAGGAGAGGAAAAATGAGGTGTGTTTTAGAAACCTTTCCCGATCATATGGTATACCAGTCGCTGGGTTTCCCAAGCATGGTTTAGCTGTAGGAAGATTCCCTTCAACCTGGAGTGTTGGGACCCTTGGAATGAGTAGCATGAAGTATTGCATTAAACTTTCGGCAGTTGCTCACCAAAGCTCACCAATCCTCTCAGCCCCAAGTGTCCAGCCTTATGTCTTATCCAGCTGTGGGTTTATATGTGGTCAATCCAGGTTGCATCACAGCCCCTGAGCGAATTTTGTAAGAATTTTTCTCTCTTTCATTGTTTCAGCGTTTTGTTTTTAAAATTTATTTCTATAATGGGGTTTAGCTCATTTTCACTGCTGTGTTTGTGCCGCTCTGCACACACTTGATTCCCTTATGGAGATATATCAATACATGGGTTTTAAGATTCTTATTACTCAGATATATTTCTCTGCGGTGTATAGGGTGTGTTGAGGCCAGTTCATTGAGCAAGGTGTAGATCTTGTCTAATACCTATTTCGTTTATTGAACGGTATCTGTGCTAATTTCAAACTCTGGTTTTATGCATCACCCCACCTCTCCTTTCCCCTTAAGCTGACATAAGTGTGTTTTCTAAATGTGAGACACTGTTCTGTTCTGTAATTCATTTCTTGTGCAGCCATATTTACCCTCCCTCTATAAGTGATATCTTATGATATGTTTCTTTTTCTGTTTGACTTATTTCAAGTAGTATTATCGGACCTAAATCCACTCTTTATCCTTCTACTAGCCTTATTACATTGATTTCATGGTGAAGAGATATTCCATTGTACATAAGTACCACATCTTCTTTATCCATTGTTCTCTTTCCTGGGATATTTAAGGTGTACTAAAGTTGAGGTTCTTGTAAACAGAGTAGCCCTAAACTGTGGTGTGCTTGTGTCTTGTTGATTTTTAGACTTCCCTAGATATACTCCCATGATTGGAAGTGTCCTATGCTCTGTAGCTCTGCTTTAGATGATTTAGGAACCACCATACACTTCTCCAGAGTGGCTCTTGGCAGGTCACACACTGCCCATCAGCGTATAAAGGCTCCCTGTTCTCCATGGCCTGTCCTGCATTTCTGGTTTTTACAATTTTTTAGGATGGCCCTTTTGACCGGTGGGAAGTGAGACTTCTTTGTTGTGCACATTTGCATTGCTTGCTTGCTTCGTTGCCCATAAAGTGCGTATGCGTTTTTTCTTGGATATAATCAGGAAAAAACGCATACGCCCTTTTGGGCCAACTGCATCATTGTCGAAATTCTGCCGCTTTTCATGTGCGTGAAAGACGAGTCCAATCTATCTCTTGAAATCTGTTTCTTGCAATTCTGTCTTGCATTCAGATCCTCTTCTTTGCCTTACCTCAACATATTTTTGGACGTTAGTTTTCATTTATAACTCTGCAGGTTTGTGAATTGCAGTGACCCTGAGCTCCATTTTTTAAGTTGCTCTTTTGTGAGCTGGCCTCAAACCCGCAGGATTGCTTCAGACCCTATTTTGGCTCCGGCGAGGCAGGCTGAGCCTTTCTTTAATTCTTATTCTTAATGGGAAATTAGAGTGATATGTGCCCGTCCAAACCCCTACAACTATTCTCTCATTGGTTCCCCTTCTTCCCGTTCATCCTCCTCACAATTTGCAAAATGTGTGAAACAGAAGTTTAAATGTGCTGATTCTCCAAGTGGGGAGATTCTAAGTAACGTGGCTGAAATGGTGAACAGGAGCACCAGGAGAGGATAAATGAGGTGCATTTTAGACACATCTCCCGATCACATGGTGTACAGTCCTCTGGGTTTTCCATGCATGTTTTAGCTGTAGGAAGATCCCTTGAACCTGCAGATTTGGGACCCATTGAATGGGTACCAGGTAGTATTACTTTAAAGGGTGTGCATTTCCTCACCCAACCTCACATTTCTCTTAGCGCAAACAGTTTCCAGCCTTATGTCTCATCCTGCTGTGGGTCTAGATGTGTTCAATCCATGTTGCATCACCGTCCCTGAGGAAAAGTTGTAAGAGGTTTTCTCTGTCTCTCTGTCGTTTATTTTTTTCAATTTATTACTATATTGGTTACAGCTGATTTTCAAAGCTCTGTTTCTTGCTGCTGTACATCCACTTGATTCACGTACAGAGAGACATCAATAAATTCTTTTTCAGATTCTTACCAGTCGTATATATTCTTTTCCGGTGACTTGAGTGTGCTGAGTGCAGTTCTTTTAGCTACCGTGTAGGCCTTGTTGATTATCAGTTTGGTATTTGGAATGGTATCTTTGCTAATTTCAACCTCCTGGATGATGCCTCACCCCTCCCCACCTTTCCCGTTTAGCAGCCTTATGCGTGTTTTCTACATATTTGACTATGTTTTTGTTTTGTAGTTTATTTCATGTGTAGCCATTTTGGATTCCACCTTTAAGTGATATCTTATGATATGTGTCTTTTTCTTTTTGAATTCTGTCACTTAGAATGATCATACGTAACTCCTCTGGAGTTGTTACAACTGGCCATATTTCATTGATTTCCAGGCTGAATAATATTCCACTCTACCTAAGTACCACATCTCTATCCATTTTTTCCCTCCAGAGACATTTAAGTTATATCCTAGTCGAGGATCTTTTAAACAGAGAGGGGGTAAACATTGGGGTGCCTGTGTCCTCTCGATTTTTGTTTTTCCCAAGATATACGCCCATGAGTGCAAGTGCCCTATGCTCTGTAGCTCATTTTTTAGATGCTTTAGTAAACACAATACACTTCTCCAGAATGGCCGTTGGCAATATACATTTCCACTATAAGTCTCACAGGGCTCCCTCTTCTCCTTGCCCTGTCCTGCATTTCTGTTGTTTACGCTTTATGAGGATGGCTCTTCTGACTGATGCGAAGTGATATCTTTTGTAGTATTGACTTCCAGTGCCCACCTGTTTGGTTGGCTAAAAAAGTGTATGCCCTTTTCTTGAATATATACAGAAAAAAACGCATACACCCTTTTTGGCCAACTGCAATGTTGGCAATGTTCAGCTCCTTTTCTTGTGCTTAATGGCGAGTCCTTTCTACCTCCTCAAATCCCTTTCCTGCCATTCTCCCTTGCTTACAAGTCCTTTTCTCTGACTTTCCTCAAGACATTTTTCAGTGATGGATATTTTCAACTCTGCAGTTTTGTGAATTTTACTGCCCCTGAGTTCCATTGTTCAACTTGTGTTTATGGGAACTGGCCACAAAGCAGCGGGATTTCCTCAAGCCCTATACTGTTTCCATGGGCAACCCTAGCCTTTGGTCAATTCGTCTTCCTGATTGGAAATTAGAGTGACATGTGCCTGTCTGAACACCTAGGACTTGTCTCTCTTTGTTCCTCATCCTTCCGCTTCATCCTCTGGACAAATTCCAAACTGTACGCAACAGGATGTTGACAGTGCTGACATCTCCAAGTGGGAAGACTGTTAGTAAAGACGCTGGAGGGGTGAACCCGAGCACCAGGAGATGAGGAGATGAGATGCCTTTTCCAAACTCTTCCCGATCAGACGGTATACCATCCTCTGGGTGTGACAGACATGTTTTAGCAGTAGGAAGAGTCCCATTCATGTAAGGAGAACACCAGGGCTTTTTCAAAATCAGTGTCTCCCCGAAACCCAAACTGGGGAAGTTTTTAAGCTACGGCTACACATATGTTCATTAAGGGCCTTGGGAAGTAGGCAGAGTCCAAACTTTAGATGATTGAAGTCTTCAGGGTCAGAAGCACTCACCACCAGCTTCCCTTAGGCTACACTTTAACTGTCATTGATAGATGATGTCAATAAAAATATCTATTCTTTTTCAGATTATTTCCCCTTATAGGTTATTGCAAAATGTTGAGTGTAGTTCCCTGTGCTATACAGTAGTTCCTTGTTGATGATCTATTTTATACATAGCAGTGTGTATGTGTTAATTCCAAACTGTTAATTTATCCCTCCTCCCACCTTTCCCCTTTGGTAATAATAAATTATAAGATTTTATACTTCTCAGAAATGGGGGAGCTGAAAGAGAGGTATCATTTTCAATGGAAAAGCATTTAAAACAAGATTGAAGGTTTAACCAAGATTATTAGATGTACATCCTTGGAAAGAAATCACTTCGTTTCTCTAATATTGACCTGACAAATAAGACAAACCTTTTCACTGAACTTGCTTATAAAAAGTGATGGAAATATCAAATGGAAGTGTTAAAAACATCTTATTTTACCCGAGCCTTATACACTGTTCTATGTTAACTACAGTTTGGCTCACACATCTGTTCATTGAGGTTACAATAGTCTCAATTTCTGTTAGTGATCCTCCAGAGTGGACCCCAACGAGTGTCCCCCTGCCCAGTGTCATTGGGGCCAACAGATCGAGACTGAGTTTGGTTCACAAGCAAAGGAAACTTTATATTTTGCTCAGAGAATGGAGAGGTGAGAGCATGCACTACCCCGTGGGCTGTGGGCTGGGCTGCTGTGTAGAGATCCTGTCAGAGTCAGTGGGAGGGAGGGAGGCGGCGGAGCTCTCGAGGGCCGGGTTGGCTGTAGCTCAGGCTCTATATCGTGGAGTCTGCACTGGGCCCCAGGAGCTGAGGTGTCGACCCAGCCATTCTGCACTAGGAAATCTGGTCTGAAGTGCCGGGTGTGGAACCTCTGCATGCGGGACCCTAGGAGCACGTGAAATTAGACAAAGCACAAAGGATAAAAAAGGTTAGACTTGACTTTATTGCCCAGATTCTATTTTTATCTCCCAGGGATTTTTAATGGGCTTTGCTGGGGACAAACCCCTCCTCTGCCTTTTGTCCCGTTCCTCATTCTTGGAGTGCTGAGGGTGCAGACCCTTCTTCTGTAACTGCTGAGTGCTGAGTTGGGAGCCCTCATACCCTGGGGCGAGGGTCAGAGCTTCTCCCCAGCAGCCTCCCGGTGACGTTGATTGTCCCCAGGACCCCTGTCTCCCTGCTCGTCCGCCTGAGCACCAGCATTGGAAGTGTTATAGATTCTAATGACCTTTAAGGGTCCAGGAAAGAGATGTGCAGAGACGCTGTGGGGGCCGGTTTCACCCCGCCCCACATTTGTTCGGCCACCTTAGGCTGACCGTTTCTGCCAGCCTAGATGCTCTGACCAGTAGTCTGCGCTTTCTTCAATTAGGCCCCTGAATTAACGTACAAACAGCACCAGGTGTCAGAGCCCTGCCCGCTCAACTCCCAGACAGTCCAGGGTCAGTGGTGATCAAGGACCATGATGGCCACTGAGTCAACAGCCTTTTGAAGTAAACAGGAGTCCAGCCGGTCTTATTGGCCACCATCATCACGGTGTCTGTAGGCTTTTCTATGGTGACAGTGTGGTATACTGTTCCCCCGCCAAGATTATTAGCTCCCCTCTGGGTGCAGTAAGTCCTGCAAGCAGTAGTCTACTCTTTTGGGACACACTCTTGTTGTTTTATGAGAGAAACTCCAGGTCAAGTGATGTTCACACGAGTCGTCATGGTGCCCTGTTGCCCCCGGTTATCTCTCTGGATGTTGGAGTTGGAGGGCCTCCTCACTCGAGGTCGGTGTGCCCACGGAGCGAACCCTGCAACTTCAGGGCATGGTTGGTGGTTAGGATCACCACGTGGGGTCCTTTTCCCTTAGGAGGGAGGTGGCCTTTTGGGCTGCTGATTTCCAGGTTTTTAGATACCGCCAGTATCTTGGCCAGATGTGGCAGTGGGCCAAGCCCCTTAGTGACCGTAGTTTATCCTACCTGGATGGCATTCTTGCATTGTTCCATTTCAAGTGGTCCCAGTTTTTGCACTAATTCTCCAATGGTGATTCACCTTTCACCGGGAATGTAAAGGTCAAAGGGTTTAGCTAAATTAGGGAGTTCCAGGGCAAGGGTCTGAATTGACTGCTCTTTCCATTCTTGAAAGGCCACTTCTGGATTCTATTCAAAAGGATCATCATCTTTTCCTTTCAGTGTTTCATATAGAGGCCCAGCTAGTAGACTGTAGTTAGGGATCCAGAAGCAGCAAACCCTGGCCTCCCCAGGAACCCCTAAGCTGTCTTCTTGTTTTAGAAAGGGGTAAGGCTGAAAACGGTTTCTTCCCTTTCCTGGGATGGGCTTCTCCGACCTTCTGTGAGAATGAAGCCCAGGCAGGTCACTGCAGTCTGTGATATTTGAGCTTTTTCTTGGACAACTTCTATCCTTTATTGGCTTGGTAGTTCAGAGGCCTCCTTAGTAGGGCTGGCGATCAGAATGTCGTCTGCATATTGAAGGAGGGTTTCCTTTTCCAGAGGCAGAACTTTTAGGTCTTTAGCTAAGCTTTCCCCAAAGATGGTGTGGGAATTTTTGCACCCTTGGGGCCAGACGGCCCGGAAGTATTGTTTTAGTTGTATGTTGAGTCCTGCCACTCACAAGCCAAAATTTCTTGTGACTCTGGGACTAATGGAATACAAAAGAAGGCATCATTGAAGACTAATACAGAATACCATGTCCTGGTGGTTGGTAGAATGACCAGCAGGGTGTAGGAATTAGGAGCAACTGGAGGTATATCCTTGGTGGCTTCACTGACTGTCCTGACATCCTTTACCAGGTCCCCAGCAGCCCATGGGGCTCTCGTGGTCAGACCAATCCCAGAATATGGAGCTCACCTGGGCAGGTACCCCACCCCCACCCCAGCCCACGGGGCTCTCGTGGTCAGGCCCCTCCCAGGATACAGAGCTACCCTTGCAGGTACCGTGGCAGGGCTGGGCACACAGGAACCGTGCACATAGCCCTCATTGCAGAGCACCCCCAGCTCACCTGTCGCTCAGAGCTGACACAGAGCACCTCAGAGCAGGACTTGAACTAACAAACAGCAGCTGCGACAGGTCTGTGACCCTGGGCATCACTCCGTGAGGCCTCCCTCCACCTGGTCTTCCAGAGACTTCCACTGCACCCGGGGCACCAGGCCTCTGTCTCCAACCACCACCCACCCCTCCTCTCCCTGACTCCTGGGTTCCTCTCATTAGGAGAGGGTTTTCTTGAAGTTGTCTCCCACTCATGGGCCAGATAAAATGATTAGAAAACAAGCCAAAGCTGCAGCCTCTTGTCTATCCTGACTCTCAGGAGCCCACACCTGTTCCTTGGACCTGGCCGGTTCAGCAAGTTCCATTTTCTGCAACTTTGAGCCCCTGAGGGGTGATGATTGGCTGACCTGGGCAGCCTTACCGTGCCGGCCAGCCCTCCCCAGGTGTGCCTGGGTTGAGATCAATATAAATACCACTCCAGGCAGCAAGAGCCCCTGCAGCCGTGCCTGACACCATTTTCTCTGCCCTGTCAGCAGTCTCGGGGCTGGGCTGGTGGGAGGGAGTGAGAGGCCACGGCTTTGTGGGTGGCCCAGTGTGAGTGGGGCTCTGCTGGACTTTCTGCAGCAGTTGCCAGGCTGCCACCTGCTAAAGAAGAGGATGTGTCACCCATACCTGCTGCTGGAATTTCTCCCTGGGCAGAGGTGAGGAAGGAAAAAAGCAGTGGGGGCAGGGACAGGACGGGTATCTCAGGCAGGGAAATGGAAATCTTCCAGAAGAGCACCCAGGACCAGGACCATCCTGGCTGGCCTGCAGGCACCAAGTCGGCCGGCATGCTGTCACTCATGTGGCTCTATGGCCCTTCCTCTAGGCTTTCAAGTCCTTGTATATATTCAGGTGTTTTACCTGGGACGGGTGGGAATACTTCAGCAGCAACTGGCCTGGGGCTCAGCTCACGTTTACTCACAGATGCCTCGGCACGGTGCCCCAGCTTTGCAATGAGGACGCTTGTTGCGTGGGGGCTGCTGGCTGAATGGGAGACGATTCCCCACCACTGACCAACTTCAGAATTGTTTACAACTGGAGCAAGTGCCCTGATACGGTTTTCCTCTGTGTAACTGGTGGGTTCTGTGTTTTTTTTCTCTTTTTCGTTTTTGGTTCAAGGTAGATTTTATTCCTCTTTTTTGTATTTACAGATATAAGCATGGAAATAATTTATTCATATGAATACATGTATGTGCAGGGAATAATTGTTTTTTCTGTTTTATTTTTTAAATTTTATTTCTTTTTAATTTTGAATTTTATTTTATATTTTTATACAGCAGGTTCTTATTGGTTATCTATTTTATACATATAAATGTATACATGCCAATCCCAGTCTCTCAACTCCTCCCACCACCACCCCCCCAACAGCTTTCCCCCCTTATTGTCCATACGTTTGTTGTCTACATCTGTTGCTCTATTTATGCCTTGCAAAATGGTTAATCTGTACAGTTTTTCTAGGTTCCACATATATGCATGAATATACAAGATTTGTTTTTCTCTTTCTGACTTACTTCACTCTGTATGACAGTCTCTAGATCCATCGACGTCTCTACAAATGACCCAGTTTCATTCCTTTTCATGGCTTAGTAATATTCCATTTTACATATGTACCACGGCTTTATGCATTCGTCTGTCTGTGGGCATTTAGGTTGCTTCCATTACCTCGATATTGTAAATAGTGATGCAATGAACATTGCGGTGAATGACTCTTTTTGATTTATGGTTTTGTCTGGGTATATGTCCAGTACTGGGATTGCTGTATCATATGGTAATTCTATTGTTAGTTTCTTAAGAAATTCCATATTGTTCTCCATAATGACTGTATCAATTTATATTCCCAACAATAGTGGAAGAGGGTTCCTTTTCTCCACACCCTTTCCAGCATTTTTTGTTTGTAGATTTTCTATGATGCCTATTCTACCAGGTGTGAGGTGATACCTCATTGTTGAATCCATTTCGTTGAGCAAGGGGTAGGTCTTGTCTATTACATATTTGGCTTATGGAACGGTATCTGTGCTAATTTCAAACTCTGCTTTTATGCAGCACCCCAACTCACCTTCCCCCTTAAGCAAGCATAAGTTGGTTTTCTAAACTTGAGACCCTGTTCTGTTTTGTAATTCAGTTCATGTGTAGCCAAGTTCACATTCCGTGTATTAGTGATACCTTATGATGTTTCTTTTTCTGTGTGACTTATTTCACTTAGAATCATCGTGCCTCAATCCACTCATTATGCTGGTACGGGCCTGGTGACATAGATTTCATTGCTGAGTGGTATTCTGTTGTACATAAGTACCGCAACTTCTTTATCCATTATTTGCTCTCTGGGATATTTAACTTGTGCCACAGAAGAGATTCCTGTAAAAAGAGCCATCCCAAATTTTGGGGTGGCTGTGTCTTTTTGATTTTAATTTCCCTAAGCTATAGGACCATAAGTGGAAGTGCCCTAGGCTCTGTTGCTTTGTTTTTTAGATGTTTCAGGAAACACCATACACTTCTACAGAGCAGCTGTTGGCAATTTACATCCAGCCCATCAGCATAACAAGGCTCCCAGTTCTCCATGGCCTGTCCTGCCTTTCTGGATTTTACACTTTTTTCAGATGGCCCTTTTGACCGGGGGGAAGTGAGACTTCATTGTAGTGCAGATTTCCTTTGCAAGCTTGCTTGGTTGGCCAAAAAGGGCGTATGCGTTTTTTCCTGAATATATTCAGGAAAAAACGCATACGCCCTTTTTGGCCAAGTGCATCATTGTCGACATTCTGCCTCTTTTCCTGTGTTTTAAATGCAATCCAATTCCGATTCCTCCTAAAATCGGTTTCCTGCAATTCTGCCCCGCATTCAAGTCCTCTTGGCAGCCCTACTTCAGTATATTTTCGGACAATAGCTGTCATTTATAAATCTGCAGGTTTGTGAATTACAGTGCCCCTGAGCTCCTTTCTTCAACTCGCTTTCTTGTGACCTGGCCGCAACACTGCAGGATGGCTTCAGGCCCTAATCTGGTTCCGGCACAGCATGCTGAGCCTTTGGTTTATTCCTCTTCCCTGTGGGAAATGAGAGTTAAATTTGCCCGTCCAGACACCTCCAGCTAGTCTCTCATTGGTTCTCCCTATTCCTGTTCATCTTCCGCAGAAATTGCAAACTGGGCCAAACAGGAGGTTAAAGGCACTCACTCTCCAAGTGAGGAGAGTGTTAGTAAAGCGTCTGGAATGTTGCACCCGAGTACCAGGGAACGAAAAGTGAGACACATTTGAACACGGTTCTCGATCACACGGTGGATCATACTCTGGGTTCCACATGCATGTTTTAGCTGAAGGAAGAATCCCTTAAACCTGGAGAGTTGAGACCCATGGAATGGGTACCATGCAATATGACTTCAAAGGGTCTGCATTTGCTCACCGAGCCTCACCAATCTTATGAGCCCCAAGTGTCCAGCCTTATGTGTCACCCAGCTCTGGGTGTAGATATGGTAACTGCAGGTTGCCTCAGAGGCCTTGAATGAATTACTTAAGTATTGCTCTCTATTTCACTGTCATTGTGTTTTGTTTAAGAAATTTATTTTTAATATGGGATTTAGCTGATTTTCACTGCTTTAATGCTGCTGTACACACTCTTGATTCTCTTACAGAGATATATAAATCCATAGCTTTTATGATTCTTACTAGGCAGGTATATTCCTAGGCGTTGAATATGGGGTGTTGAGTCCATTTCGTTGAGCAAGGAGTAGCTCTTGTCTATTCCATATTTGGCTTATAGAACTTTATCTGTGCTCATTTCAATCTCTGGTTTTATGCAGCACCCCAACTCACCTTTCCCCTTAAGCAAGCATAAGTTGGTTTTCTAAATTTGAGACCCTGTTCTGTTTTGGAATTCAGTTCCTGTGTAGCCAAGTTTACATTCCGTGTATTAGTGATATCTTATGATGTTTCTTTCTCTGTGTGACTTATTTCAGTTAGATTCATCGTACTTAATCCACTCATTATGCTGCTATGGGCCTGATGACATAGATTTCATTGCTGAGTGATATTGCATTGTACATAAGTACCACAACTTCTTTATCCATTTTTCACTTTCTGCGATATTGAACTTGTACCGTATATGAGGTTCTTGTAAACAGAGCCATCCCAAACTTTGGGGTGGCTGTGTCTTTTTTATTTTAATTTCCCTAAACTATAGGACCATAAGTGGAAGTGCCCTAGGCTCTGTTGCTTTGTTTTTTAGATGTTTCAGGAAACACCATACACTTCTCCAGAGTGGCTGTTGGCAATTTACATCCCGCCCATCAGCAGAAGAAGGCTCCCAGTTCTCCTTGGCCTGTCGTGCCTTTATGGATTTTACACTTTTTTCAGATGGCCCTTTTGACCAGGGGAAAGTGAGACTTCATTGTAGTGCAGATTTCCTTTGCAAGCTTGCTTGGTTGGCCAAAAAGTGTGTATGCGTTTTTTCCTGACTATATTCAGGAAAAAACACATACGCCCTTTTTGGCCAAGTGCATCACTGTCGAGGTTCTGACTCTCTTCATATGTTTTAAATGCAATTCCAGTGTACCTCCTGAAATCGGTTTCCTGCAATTCTGCCTTGCTTTCAATGCTTCTTCATAGCCTTACCTCAATATATTTTTTGAAAATAGTTGGCCTTTATAACTCTGCAGGTTTTTGAATTGCAGTGGCCCTTAGCTCCATTTTTCAGCTCTTATTTTTGTGATCTTGCCCCATAACCACAGGATTCCTTGAAGCTCTATTCTTCTTCTGGGGCACCTTGCTGTGCCTTTGGTTAATTCTTCTTACTGATGTGAAATTAGAGTGACATGTGCCCATTGAAACCACTACAGCTAGTTTCTCACTGGTTCCCCCTATTCCCATTCATCCTCCGCACTAACTGCAGACTGTGCGATACCAGAACTTAAAGGCATTGACTCTCCATGTGGGGATGTTGTTAGTAAAGCGGCTGGAATGTCGATCCGGAGCCCCAGGAGAGGAAAAATGAGGTGTGTTTTAGAAACCTTTCCCGATCATATGGTATACCAGTCGCTGGGTTTCCCAAGCATGGTTTAGCTGTAGGAAGATTCCCTTCAACCTGGAGTGTTGGGACCCTTGGAATGAGTAGCATGAAGTATTGCATTAAACTTTCGGCAGTTGCTCACCAAAGCTCACCAATCCTCTCAGCCCCAAGTGTCCAGCCTTATGTCTTATCCAGCTGTGGGTTTATATGTGGTCAATCCAGGTTGCATCACAGCCCCTGAGCGAATTTTGTAAGAATTTTTCTCTCTTTCATTGTTTCAGCGTTTTGTTTTTAAAATTTATTTCTATAATGGGGTTTAGCTCATTTTCACTGCTGTGTTTGTGCCGCTCTGCACACACTTGATTCCCTTATGGAGATATATCAATACATGGGTTTTAAGATTCTTATTACTCAGATATATTTCTCTGCGGTGTATAGGGTGTGTTGAGGCCAGTTCATTGAGCAAGGTGTAGATCTTGTCTAATACCTATTTCGTTTATTGAACGGTATCTGTGCTAATTTCAAACTCTGGTTTTATGCATCACCCCACCTCTCCTTTCCCCTTAAGCTGACATAAGTGTGTTTTCTAAATGTGAGACACTGTTCTGTTCTGTAATTCATTTCTTGTGCAGCCATATTTACCCTCCCTCTATAAGTGATATCTTATGATATGTTTCTTTTTCTGTTTGACTTATTTCAAGTAGTATTATCGGACCTAAATCCACTCTTTATCCTTCTACTAGCCTTATTACATTGATTTCATGGTGAAGAGATATTCCATTGTACATAAGTACCACATCTTCTTTATCCATTGTTCTCTTTCCTGGGATATTTAAGGTGTACTAAAGTTGAGGTTCTTGTAAACAGAGTAGCCCTAAACTGTGGTGTGCTTGTGTCTTGTTGATTTTTAGACTTCCCTAGATATACTCCCATGATTGGAAGTGTCCTATGCTCTGTAGCTCTGCTTTAGATGATTTAGGAACCACCATACACTTCTCCAGAGTGGCTCTTGGCAGGTCACACACTGCCCATCAGCGTATAAAGGCTCCCTGTTCTCCATGGCCTGTCCTGCATTTCTGGTTTTTACAATTTTTTAGGATGGCCCTTTTGACCGGTGGGAAGTGAGACTTCTTTGTTGTGCACATTTGCATTGCTTGCTTGCTTCGTTGCCCATAAAGTGCGTATGCGTTTTTTCTTGGATATAATCAGGAAAAAACGCATACGCCCTTTTGGGCCAACTGCATCATTGTCGAAATTCTGCCGCTTTTCATGTGCGTGAAAGACGAGTCCAATCTATCTCTTGAAATCTGTTTCTTGCAATTCTGTCTTGCATTCAGATCCTCTTCTTTGCCTTACCTCAACATATTTTTGGACGTTAGTTTTCATTTATAACTCTGCAGGTTTGTGAATTGCAGTGACCCTGAGCTCCATTTTTTAAGTTGCTCTTTTGTGAGCTGGCCTCAAACCCGCAGGATTGCTTCAGACCCTATTTTGGCTCCGGCGAGGCAGGCTGAGCCTTTCTTTAATTCTTATTCTTAATGGGAAATTAGAGTGATATGTGCCCGTCCAAACCCCTACAACTATTCTCTCATTGGTTCCCCTTCTTCCCGTTCATCCTCCTCACAATTTGCAAAATGTGTGAAACAGAAGTTTAAATGTGCTGATTCTCCAAGTGGGGAGATTCTAAGTAACGTGGCTGAAATGGTGAACAGGAGCACCAGGAGAGGATAAATGAGGTGCATTTTAGACACATCTCCCGATCACATGGTGTACAGTCCTCTGGGTTTTCCATGCATGTTTTAGCTGTAGGAAGATCCCTTGAACCTGCAGATTTGGGACCCATTGAATGGGTACCAGGTAGTATTACTTTAAAGGGTGTGCATTTCCTCACCCAACCTCACATTTCTCTTAGCGCAAACAGTTTCCAGCCTTATGTCTCATCCTGCTGTGGGTCTAGATGTGTTCAATCCATGTTGCATCACCGTCCCTGAGGAAAAGTTGTAAGAGGTTTTCTCTGTCTCTCTGTCGTTTATTTTTTTCAATTTATTACTATATTGGTTACAGCTGATTTTCAAAGCTCTGTTTCTTGCTGCTGTACATCCACTTGATTCACGTACAGAGAGACATCAATAAATTCTTTTTCAGATTCTTACCAGTCGTATATATTCTTTTCCGGTGACTTGAGTGTGCTGAGTGCAGTTCTTTTAGCTACCGTGTAGGCCTTGTTGATTATCAGTTTGGTATTTGGAATGGTATCTTTGCTAATTTCAACCTCCTGGATGATGCCTCACCCCTCCCCACCTTTCCCGTTTAGCAGCCTTATGCGTGTTTTCTACATATTTGACTATGTTTTTGTTTTGTAGTTTATTTCATGTGTAGCCATTTTGGATTCCACCTTTAAGTGATATCTTATGATATGTGTCTTTTTCTTTTTGAATTCTGTCACTTAGAATGATCATACGTAACTCCTCTGGAGTTGTTACAACTGGCCATATTTCATTGATTTCCAGGCTGAATAATATTCCACTCTACCTAAGTACCACATCTCTATCCATTTTTTCCCTCCAGAGACATTTAAGTTATATCCTAGTCGAGGATCTTTTAAACAGAGAGGGGGTAAACATTGGGGTGCCTGTGTCCTCTCGATTTTTGTTTTTCCCAAGATATACGCCCATGAGTGCAAGTGCCCTATGCTCTGTAGCTCATTTTTTAGATGCTTTAGTAAACACAATACACTTCTCCAGAATGGCCGTTGGCAATATACATTTCCACTATAAGTCTCACAGGGCTCCCTCTTCTCCTTGCCCTGTCCTGCATTTCTGTTGTTTACGCTTTATGAGGATGGCTCTTCTGACTGATGCGAAGTGATATCTTTTGTAGTATTGACTTCCAGTGCCCACCTGTTTGGTTGGCTAAAAAAGTGTATGCCCTTTTCTTGAATATATACAGAAAAAAACGCATACACCCTTTTTGGCCAACTGCAATGTTGGCAATGTTCAGCTCCTTTTCTTGTGCTTAATGGCGAGTCCTTTCTACCTCCTCAAATCCCTTTCCTGCCATTCTCCCTTGCTTACAAGTCCTTTTCTCTGACTTTCCTCAAGACATTTTTCAGTGATGGATATTTTCAACTCTGCAGTTTTGTGAATTTTACTGCCCCTGAGTTCCATTGTTCAACTTGTGTTTATGGGAACTGGCCACAAAGCAGCGGGATTTCCTCAAGCCCTATACTGTTTCCATGGGCAACCCTAGCCTTTGGTCAATTCGTCTTCCTGATTGGAAATTAGAGTGACATGTGCCTGTCTGAACACCTAGGACTTGTCTCTCTTTGTTCCTCATCCTTCCGCTTCATCCTCTGGACAAATTCCAAACTGTACGCAACAGGATGTTGACAGTGCTGACATCTCCAAGTGGGAAGACTGTTAGTAAAGACGCTGGAGGGGTGAACCCGAGCACCAGGAGATGAGGAGATGAGATGCCTTTTCCAAACTCTTCCCGATCAGACGGTATACCATCCTCTGGGTGTGACAGACATGTTTTAGCAGTAGGAAGAGTCCCATTCATGTAAGGAGAACACCAGGGCTTTTTCAAAATCAGTGTCTCCCCGAAACCCAAACTGGGGAAGTTTTTAAGCTACGGCTACACATATGTTCATTAAGGGCCTTGGGAAGTAGGCAGAGTCCAAACTTTAGATGATTGAAGTCTTCAGGGTCAGAAGCACTCACCACCAGCTTCCCTTAGGCTACACTTTAACTGTCATTGATAGATGATGTCAATAAAAATATCTATTCTTTTTCAGATTATTTCCCCTTATAGGTTATTGCAAAATGTTGAGTGTAGTTCCCTGTGCTATACAGTAGTTCCTTGTTGATGATCTATTTTATACATAGCAGTGTGTATGTGTTAATTCCAAACTGTTAATTTATCCCTCCTCCCACCTTTCCCCTTTGGTAATAATAAATTATAAGATTTTATACTTCTCAGAAATGGGGGAGCTGAAAGAGAGGTATCATTTTCAATGGAAAAGCATTTAAAACAAGATTGAAGGTTTAACCAAGATTATTAGATGTACATCCTTGGAAAGAAATCACTTCGTTTCTCTAATATTGACCTGACAAATAAGACAAACCTTTTCACTGAACTTGCTTATAAAAAGTGATGGAAATATCAAATGGAAGTGTTAAAAACATCTTATTTTACCCGAGCCTTATACACTGTTCTATGTTAACTACAGTTTGGCTCACACATCTGTTCATTGAGGTTACAATAGTCTCAATTTCTGTTAGTGATCCTCCAGAGTGGACCCCAACGAGTGTCCCCCTGCCCAGTGTCATTGGGGCCAACAGATCGAGACTGAGTTTGGTTCACAAGCAAAGGAAACTTTATATTTTGCTCAGAGAATGGAGAGGTGAGAGCATGCACTACCCCGTGGGCTGTGGGCTGGGCTGCTGTGTAGAGATCCTGTCAGAGTCAGTGGGAGGGAGGGAGGCGGCGGAGCTCTCGAGGGCCGGGTTGGCTGTAGCTCAGGCTCTATATCGTGGAGTCTGCACTGGGCCCCAGGAGCTGAGGTGTCGACCCAGCCATTCTGCACTAGGAAATCTGGTCTGAAGTGCCGGGTGTGGAACCTCTGCATGCGGGACCCTAGGAGCACGTGAAATTAGACAAAGCACAAAGGATAAAAAAGGTTAGACTTGACTTTATTGCCCAGATTCTATTTTTATCTCCCAGGGATTTTTAATGGGCTTTGCTGGGGACAAACCCCTCCTCTGCCTTTTGTCCCGTTCCTCATTCTTGGAGTGCTGAGGGTGCAGACCCTTCTTCTGTAACTGCTGAGTGCTGAGTTGGGAGCCCTCATACCCTGGGGCGAGGGTCAGAGCTTCTCCCCAGCAGCCTCCCGGTGACGTTGATTGTCCCCAGGACCCCTGTCTCCCTGCTCGTCCGCCTGAGCACCAGCATTGGAAGTGTTATAGATTCTAATGACCTTTAAGGGTCCAGGAAAGAGATGTGCAGAGACGCTGTGGGGGCCGGTTTCACCCCGCCCCACATTTGTTCGGCCACCTTAGGCTGACCGTTTCTGCCAGCCTAGATGCTCTGACCAGTAGTCTGCGCTTTCTTCAATTAGGCCCCTGAATTAACGTACAAACAGCACCAGGTGTCAGAGCCCTGCCCGCTCAACTCCCAGACAGTCCAGGGTCAGTGGTGATCAAGGACCATGATGGCCACTGAGTCAACAGCCTTTTGAAGTAAACAGGAGTCCAGCCGGTCTTATTGGCCACCATCATCACGGTGTCTGTAGGCTTTTCTATGGTGACAGTGTGGTATACTGTTCCCCCGCCAAGATTATTAGCTCCCCTCTGGGTGCAGTAAGTCCTGCAAGCAGTAGTCTACTCTTTTGGGACACACTCTTGTTGTTTTATGAGAGAAACTCCAGGTCAAGTGATGTTCACACGAGTCGTCATGGTGCCCTGTTGCCCCCGGTTATCTCTCTGGATGTTGGAGTTGGAGGGCCTCCTCACTCGAGGTCGGTGTGCCCACGGAGCGAACCCTGCAACTTCAGGGCATGGTTGGTGGTTAGGATCACCACGTGGGGTCCTTTTCCCTTAGGAGGGAGGTGGCCTTTTGGGCTGCTGATTTCCAGGTTTTTAGATACCGCCAGTATCTTGGCCAGATGTGGCAGTGGGCCAAGCCCCTTAGTGACCGTAGTTTATCCTACCTGGATGGCATTCTTGCATTGTTCCATTTCAAGTGGTCCCAGTTTTTGCACTAATTCTCCAATGGTGATTCACCTTTCACCGGGAATGTAAAGGTCAAAGGGTTTAGCTAAATTAGGGAGTTCCAGGGCAAGGGTCTGAATTGACTGCTCTTTCCATTCTTGAAAGGCCACTTCTGGATTCTATTCAAAAGGATCATCATCTTTTCCTTTCAGTGTTTCATATAGAGGCCCAGCTAGTAGACTGTAGTTAGGGATCCAGAAGCAGCAAACCCTGGCCTCCCCAGGAACCCCTAAGCTGTCTTCTTGTTTTAGAAAGGGGTAAGGCTGAAAACGGTTTCTTCCCTTTCCTGGGATGGGCTTCTCCGACCTTCTGTGAGAATGAAGCCCAGGCAGGTCACTGCAGTCTGTGATATTTGAGCTTTTTCTTGGACAACTTCTATCCTTTATTGGCTTGGTAGTTCAGAGGCCTCCTTAGTAGGGCTGGCGATCAGAATGTCGTCTGCATATTGAAGGAGGGTTTCCTTTTCCAGAGGCAGAACTTTTAGGTCTTTAGCTAAGCTTTCCCCAAAGATGGTGTGGGAATTTTTGCACCCTTGGGGCCAGACGGCCCGGAAGTATTGTTTTAGTTGTATGTTGAGTCCTGCCACTCACAAGCCAAAATTTCTTGTGACTCTGGGACTAATGGAATACAAAAGAAGGCATCATTGAAGACTAATACAGAATACCATGTCCTGGTGGTTGGTAGAATGACCAGCAGGGTGTAGGAATTAGGAGCAACTGGAGGTATATCCTTGGTGGCTTCACTGACTGTCCTGACATCCTTTACCAGGTCCCCAGCAGCCCATGGGGCTCTCGTGGTCAGACCAATCCCAGAATATGGAGCTCACCTGGGCAGGTACCCCACCCCCACCCCAGCCCACGGGGCTCTCGTGGTCAGGCCCCTCCCAGGATACAGAGCTACCCTTGCAGGTACCGTGGCAGGGGTGGGCACACAGGAACCGTGCACATAGCCCTCATTGCAGAGCACCCCCAGCTCACCTGTCGCTCAGAGCTGACACAGAGCACCTCAGAGCAGGACTTGAACTAACAAACAGCAGCTGCGACAGGTCTGTGACCCTGGGCATCACTCCGTGAGGCCTCCCTCCACCTGGTCTTCCAGAGACTTCCACTGCACCCGGGGCACCAGGCCTCTGTCTCCAACCACCACCCACCCCTCCTCTCCCTGACTCCTGGGTTCCTCTCATTAGGAGAGGGTTTTCTTGAAGTTGTCTCCCACTCATGGGCCAGATAAAATGATTAGAAAACAAGCCAAAGCTGCAGCCTCTTGTCTATCCTGACTCTCAGGAGCCCACACCTGTTCCTTGGACCTGGCCGGTTCAGCAAGTTCCATTTTCTGCAACTTTGAGCCCCTGAGGGGTGATGATTGGCTGACCTGGGCAGCCTTACCGTGCCGGCCAGCCCTCCCCAGGTGTGCCTGGGTTGAGATCAATATAAATACCACTCCAGGCAGCAAGAGCCCCTGCAGCCGTGCCTGACACCATTTTCTCTGCCCTGTCAGCAGTCTCGGGGCTGGGCTGGTGGGAGGGAGTGAGAGGCCACGGCTTTGTGGGTGGCCCAGTGTGAGTGGGGCTCTGCTGGACTTTCTGCAGCAGTTGCCAGGCTGCCACCTGCTAAAGAAGAGGATGTGTCACCCATACCTGCTGCTGGAATTTCTCCCTGGGCAGAGGTGAGGAAGGAAAAAAGCAGTGGGGGCAGGGACAGGACGGGTATCTCAGGCAGGGAAATGGAAATCTTCCAGAAGAGCACCCAGGACCAGGACCATCCTGGCTGGCCTGCAGGCACCAAGTCGGCCGGCATGCTGTCACTCATGTGGCTCTATGGCCCTTCCTCTAGGCTTTCAAGTCCTTGTATATATTCAGGTGTTTTACCTGGGACGGGTGGGAATACTTCAGCAGCAACTGGCCTGGGGCTCAGCTCACGTTTACTCACAGATGCCTCGGCACGGTGCCCCAGCTTTGCAATGAGGACGCTTGTTGCGTGGGGGCTGCTGGCTGAATGGGAGACGATTCCCCACCACTGACCAACTTCAGAATTGTTTACAACTGGAGCAAGTGCCCTGATACGGTTTTCCTCTGTGTAACTGGTGGGTTCTGTGTTTTTTTTCTCTTTTTCGTTTTTGGTTCAAGGTAGATTTTATTCCTCTTTTTTGTATTTACAGATATAAGCATGGAAATAATTTATTCATATGAATACATGTATGTGCAGGGAATAATTGTTTTTTCTGTTTTATTTTTTAAATTTTATTTCTTTTTAATTTTGAATTTTATTTTATATTTTTATACAGCAGGTTCTTATTGGTTATCTATTTTATACATATAAATGTATACATGCCAATCCCAGTCTCTCAACTCCTCCCACCACCACCCCCCCAACAGCTTTCCCCCCTTATTGTCCATACGTTTGTTGTCTACATCTGTTGCTCTATTTATGCCTTGCAAAATGGTTAATCTGTACAGTTTTTCTAGGTTCCACATATATGCATGAATATACAAGATTTGTTTTTCTCTTTCTGACTTACTTCACTCTGTATGACAGTCTCTAGATCCATCGACGTCTCTACAAATGACCCAGTTTCATTCCTTTTCATGGCTTAGTAATATTCCATTTTACATATGTACCACGGCTTTATGCATTCGTCTGTCTGTGGGCATTTAGGTTGCTTCCATTACCTCGATATTGTAAATAGTGATGCAATGAACATTGCGGTGAATGACTCTTTTTGATTTATGGTTTTGTCTGGGTATATGTCCAGTACTGGGATTGCTGTATCATATGGTAATTCTATTGTTAGTTTCTTAAGAAATTCCATATTGTTCTCCATAATGACTGTATCAATTTATATTCCCAACAATAGTGGAAGAGGGTTCCTTTTCTCCACACCCTTTCCAGCATTTTTTGTTTGTAGATTTTCTATGATGCCTATTCTACCAGGTGTGAGGTGATACCTCATTGTTGAATCCATTTCGTTGAGCAAGGGGTAGGTCTTGTCTATTACATATTTGGCTTATGGAACGGTATCTGTGCTAATTTCAAACTCTGCTTTTATGCAGCACCCCAACTCACCTTCCCCCTTAAGCAGGCTTAAGTTGGTTTTCTAAACTTGAGACCCTGTTCTGTTTTGTAATTC